>NW_026578242.1:0-158636 GCF_029603195.1 Condylostylus longicornis | reverse complement strand
GGACCTCAGTTCATATCCAAATTTTACATTTTGAAAAAAAAAATTTTTTTTTGTATGCAATAATTTTTTTTTTTTTAATGAAATTTAATGAAATTTGGGTTTGCTATTTAAAGTTTCGGTTGTATTGTAGTGAATGAGTTCGAACCCAAATTTTGCCTACATTGTATTTAAACATAAAAATAAGAAAATAGGTGAAATATTTTTATTAAATCAAAATTATATTAACACTATTAACAGAAAAAAGCAAGAATTAGTGTTTTGCCTCTCTCTAGGGGCCCAGAAAAGCAAGAAATTACAGTACAAAGTTCTACTGTAATTTTCATCTTTAGTATAAATTAAATAAACAAAATTAAATGAAAAAATCATTACAATTTTAATGATCATAATGATTTTAAAGTTTTTAAAATATAAATTTGTCAGAAATACCCTACATATTATGCATTTACGCTTATTAATGTAAAGTTTTAAGGTTTCATTGTGAAATTTTATAAAACTAGTTTGTTTTTACATTTTGCAACATTATGAAGTTTGAAATTTATTTGAGACAATGAAATGATGAATGAATATTTTTCAAAATTATCAATTTTATTGTTGATATGTGAATATTTTCATCGTTTGTTCCAATTATATTTAGGTAAACGGCAATAATTCGGTCCCATGCATATAATTTGCTTCTAAAAAAATTTACATTAAGTTACAAATCAAAATTAAATAGGTTTTTAAATTATTTTTTTACAATTAAGTTGATTTTCGAGTCCACAGCGCTTCCGATATAATTTTGAATTTATTATTTAGTTTTTGTGGAGCATGAATAGTTCAATTTTTTCAGAGAATGTTGTAATTTCACCTAAAATTTAAGAAAAAATATATTTTTTATTATTGTGGTTCTATGGTTTTTCTTCAGAGTTAGAAAAATGATTAAAAACATTTAAGACCGCTTTAGGTACATTCACTTAATACTCATTTTCTTGTTATTCCTTTTTTGAGGAAATAGTTTTATATAGAGAGAAACTAAGTATGTTAGCAAATTATTAGAAAATGCAATTTTAAAATATATACAATAATAAAGTTGGGCCAAACCAATGGTTTTTATTGTAGCACTTTTCTCTTCAACAAGTGAAAATACTGCTTTTAAATACAGTCTATGTACACCTCCCACACTATTAAAATTATTTTCATTCATAAACGAAACGATTGCATATTATATTTAGGATGAGCGATTTATGCAGTCTTTGAAATAAAGCAAAAATTAATATAAAGAGGGGTTAACATAATGCTCAATTTTAAGGGTTAATTGCATGAGCTAAGAAAAATAAAGATACTTTTTAGTGTCATGGAATTCACCGTTAGTTTTTTGCTTTTATAGAAATTTAAAAAAGCTTGTGGTTTTTAAAATATAAGGCGTCGAAAAATTCAAATTTTACAAATTTCAAGATGCGATAACTTGAAAAGGGGTGGAGATGGGAAAAAATGTTCTTCTAACGAAATAAAATATTTATAAATATCTAAGAGCTGCTAAAATTTCAGACTCCTGTAAGGTACGATGTAGAAGAAAAATGGTATCAAAAATTTGGGAAAAACGGATTTTAGATAACGGTAAATTTTAACGGCCATTTCAGAAATGTTATGCAGCAATAGAGGAAGCCAGCCACTATTTTTCTGCTTTTACAAAATTTGAAAAATGATTATGGTTTCACGGCAATAAATAGTTAAAAAATGGCATCTTTAGGGTTTTAGGGGGGTATAACTTCTAGGGAGGGAGAAATAGGTAAAAATTTCCTTCTACAGAAATAAGATTCTAGTAAAGATCCATGTTCGTATAAAATTTCAGCTTTCTATCTTCAAAGGTGTAGAAGTTTTGTAAACATGTCCATAATAATTTGTTGATTCGTGTCTATAATAGGATAATATTCTTTTCCATAATATTCTTCTCCATAAGTTTATATTATAGCTTGTTTACGGCCTGAATTAGGTACACTAAAAAGATCAAAATAGAAACAGACTGAATTAAAAATTAAAAATTTTATCTAAAAATTTGTTTAAACCGATCGAAACCAATGTAGTAATAAAGGAAAATCAAAGTAAGGTGTGTTTTAGTCAGAAGTGTGAAAAATTGGTCGAAAATACAGCTGTTTACCTTATACAATAAACTTAGAAGCAGTTTTTCTGGTCCAGATTCTTAGCTTTGTTTAATTTGAGTTGTTCCAACATTTTTTCTATAAAAATACATATTTCAAACTCCGTGTACAATACATGTCTTCTCTTTGGTATTAAAAATGTTTCGAAAATTGATTCCCGATGTAAATCTCTTAATATTGTTGTTATTGTTCAAAAAAGTTCAGTAAAACATTCCGAAAATTTTCATTCTTCTAGTTGTTATTTGCAGCTTTATGGTAAGAACTTATTCCATTAATTTTTTCTTAAATTCCTTCACATTAATTAGTGTAATTTTAGCTATTTTGTTATTAATTTTAAGATTTTGATTCAATTCTGATTATTTTTATAATATATGTACAATATTTTTGATTGAAATTATAATTTTGACTTATGATGTTCATTCTGATTTTGAATTGAAAAGCAATTTTTAATTTTCATGAACAAAAAAAAATATCCTCATTAATATTTAAAAATAAAAATTTTCTTGAATATACTTATACTAAAATTGCGCGATTAAATTATAGATTTTGTTTATATTCAAGTCGGGTAGGGTTAAGTTTAGGGTGTGTAATGGGAATCAATATTAGGTTTAGTTTATGTGTTAGGTTAGATTAAGTTGTTGAAACGTTTTCCATGTATATTCCCTTGAAACCGCAATATTATTCCTAAGGCTAGGAACAGTGTCTTGTCCACTCTATGTCCGGATTTAGGTCTTAATCTTTGAGAATTTTAAAATTTTGCCTTATAATATGAAATATGGGGACCTCAGTTCATATCCAAATTTTACATTTTGAAAAAAAAAATTTTTTTTTGTATGCAATAATTTTTTTTTTTTTAATGAAATTTAATGAAATTTGGGTTTGCTATTTAAAGTTTCGGTTGTATTGTAGTGAATGAGTTCGAACCCAAATTTTGCCTACATTGTATTTAAACATAAAAATAAGAAAATAGGTGAAATATTTTTATTAAATCAAAATTATATTAACACTATTAACAGAAAAAAGCAAGAATTAGTGTTTTGCCTCTCTCTAGGGGCCCAGAAAAGCAAGAAATTACAGTACAAAGTTCTACTGTAATTTTCATCTTTAGTATAAATTAAATAAACAAAATTAAATGAAAAAATCATTACAATTTTAATGATCATAATGATTTTAAAGTTTTTAAAATATAAATTTGTCAGAAATACCCTACATATTATGCATTTACGCTTATTAATGTAAAGTTTTAAGGTTTCATTGTGAAATTTTATAAAACTAGTTTGTTTTTACATTTTGCAACATTATGAAGTTTGAAATTTATTTGAGACAATGAAATGATGAATGAATATTTTTCAAAATTATCAATTTTATTGTTGATATGTGAATATTTTCATCGTTTGTTCCAATTATATTTAGGTAAACGGCAATAATTCGGTCCCATGCATATAATTTGCTTCTAAAAAAATTTACATTAAGTTACAAATCAAAATTAAATAGGTTTTTAAATTATTTTTTTACAATTAAGTTGATTTTCGAGTCCACAGCGCTTCCGATATAATTTTGAATTTATTATTTAGTTTTTGTGGAGCATGAATAGTTCAATTTTTTCAGAGAATGTTGTAATTTCACCTAAAATTTAAGAAAAAATATATTTTTTATTATTGTGGTTCTATGGTTTTTCTTCAGAGTTAGAAAAATGATTAAAAACATTTAAGACCGCTTTAGGTACATTCACTTAATACTCATTTTCTTGTTATTCCTTTTTTGAGGAAATAGTTTTATATAGAGAGAAACTAAGTATGTTAGCAAATTATTAGAAAATGCAATTTTAAAATATATACAATAATAAAGTTGGGCCAAACCAATGGTTTTTATTGTAGCACTTTTCTCTTCAACAAGTGAAAATACTGCTTTTAAATACAGTCTATGTACACCTCCCACACTATTAAAATTATTTTCATTCATAAACGAAACGATTGCATATTATATTTAGGATGAGCGATTTATGCAGTCTTTGAAATAAAGCAAAAATTAATATAAAGAGGGGTTAACATAATGCTCAATTTTAAGGGTTAATTGCATGAGCTAAGAAAAATAAAGATACTTTTTAGTGTCATGGAATTCACCGTTAGTTTTTTGCTTTTATAGAAATTTAAAAAAGCTTGTGGTTTTTAAAATATAAGGCGTCGAAAAATTCAAATTTTACAAATTTCAAGATGCGATAACTTGAAAAGGGGTGGAGATGGGAAAAAATGTTCTTCTAACGAAATAAAATATTTATAAATATCTAAGAGCTGCTAAAATTTCAGACTCCTGTAAGGTACGATGTAGAAGAAAAATGGTATCAAAAATTTGGGAAAAACGGATTTTAGATAACGGTAAATTTTAACGGCCATTTCAGAAATGTTATGCAGCAATAGAGGAAGCCAGCCACTATTTTTCTGCTTTTACAAAATTTGAAAAATGATTATGGTTTCACGGCAATAAATAGTTAAAAAATGGCATCTTTAGGGTTTTAGGGGGGTATAACTTCTAGGGAGGGAGAAATAGGTAAAAATTTCCTTCTACAGAAATAAGATTCTAGTAAAGATCCATGTTCGTATAAAATTTCAGCTTTCTATCTTCAAAGGTGTAGAAGTTTTGTAAACATGTCCATAATAATTTGTTGATTCGTGTCTATAATAGGATAATATTCTTTTCCATAATATTCTTCTCCATAAGTTTATATTATAGCTTGTTTACGGCCTGAATTAGGTACACTAAAAAGATCAAAATAGAAACAGACTGAATTAAAAATTAAAAATTTTATCTAAAAATTTGTTTAAACCGATCGAAACCAATGTAGTAATAAAGGAAAATCAAAGTAAGGTGTGTTTTAGTCAGAAGTGTGAAAAATTGGTCGAAAATACAGCTGTTTACCTTATACAATAAACTTAGAAGCAGTTTTTCTGGTCCAGATTCTTAGCTTTGTTTAATTTGAGTTGTTCCAACATTTTTTCTATAAAAATACATATTTCAAACTCCGTGTACAATACATGTCTTCTCTTTGGTATTAAAAATGTTTCGAAAATTGATTCCCGATGTAAATCTCTTAATATTGTTGTTATTGTTCAAAAAAGTTCAGTAAAACATTCCGAAAATTTTCATTCTTCTAGTTGTTATTTGCAGCTTTATGGTAAGAACTTATTCCATTAATTTTTTCTTAAATTCCTTCACATTAATTAGTGTAATTTTAGCTATTTTGTTATTAATTTTAAGATTTTGATTCAATTCTGATTATTTTTATAATATATGTACAATATTTTTGATTGAAATTATAATTTTGACTTATGATGTTCATTCTGATTTTGAATTGAAAAGCAATTTTTAATTTTCATGAACAAAAAAAAATATCCTCATTAATATTTAAAAATAAAAATTTTCTTGAATATACTTATACTAAAATTGCGCGATTAAATTATAGATTTTGTTTATATTCAAGTCGGGTAGGGTTAAGTTTAGGGTGTGTAATGGGAATCAATATTAGGTTTAGTTTATGTGTTAGGTTAGATTAAGTTGTTGAAACGTTTTCCATGTATATTCCCTTGAAACCGCAATATTATTCCTAAGGCTAGGAACAGTGTCTTGTCCACTCTATGTCCGGATTTAGGTCTTAATCTTTGAGAATTTTAAAATTTTGCCTTATAATATGAAATATGGGGACCTCAGTTCATATCCAAATTTTACATTTTGAAAAAAAAAATTTTTTTTTGTATGCAATAATTTTTTTTTTTTTAATGAAATTTAATGAAATTTGGGTTTGCTATTTAAAGTTTCGGTTGTATTGTAGTGAATGAGTTCGAACCCAAATTTTGCCTACATTGTATTTAAACATAAAAATAAGAAAATAGGTGAAATATTTTTATTAAATCAAAATTATATTAACACTATTAACAGAAAAAAGCAAGAATTAGTGTTTTGCCTCTCTCTAGGGGCCCAGAAAAGCAAGAAATTACAGTACAAAGTTCTACTGTAATTTTCATCTTTAGTATAAATTAAATAAACAAAATTAAATGAAAAAATCATTACAATTTTAATGATCATAATGATTTTAAAGTTTTTAAAATATAAATTTGTCAGAAATACCCTACATATTATGCATTTACGCTTATTAATGTAAAGTTTTAAGGTTTCATTGTGAAATTTTATAAAACTAGTTTGTTTTTACATTTTGCAACATTATGAAGTTTGAAATTTATTTGAGACAATGAAATGATGAATGAATATTTTTCAAAATTATCAATTTTATTGTTGATATGTGAATATTTTCATCGTTTGTTCCAATTATATTTAGGTAAACGGCAATAATTCGGTCCCATGCATATAATTTGCTTCTAAAAAAATTTACATTAAGTTACAAATCAAAATTAAATAGGTTTTTAAATTATTTTTTTACAATTAAGTTGATTTTCGAGTCCACAGCGCTTCCGATATAATTTTGAATTTATTATTTAGTTTTTGTGGAGCATGAATAGTTCAATTTTTTCAGAGAATGTTGTAATTTCACCTAAAATTTAAGAAAAAATATATTTTTTATTATTGTGGTTCTATGGTTTTTCTTCAGAGTTAGAAAAATGATTAAAAACATTTAAGACCGCTTTAGGTACATTCACTTAATACTCATTTTCTTGTTATTCCTTTTTTGAGGAAATAGTTTTATATAGAGAGAAACTAAGTATGTTAGCAAATTATTAGAAAATGCAATTTTAAAATATATACAATAATAAAGTTGGGCCAAACCAATGGTTTTTATTGTAGCACTTTTCTCTTCAACAAGTGAAAATACTGCTTTTAAATACAGTCTATGTACACCTCCCACACTATTAAAATTATTTTCATTCATAAACGAAACGATTGCATATTATATTTAGGATGAGCGATTTATGCAGTCTTTGAAATAAAGCAAAAATTAATATAAAGAGGGGTTAACATAATGCTCAATTTTAAGGGTTAATTGCATGAGCTAAGAAAAATAAAGATACTTTTTAGTGTCATGGAATTCACCGTTAGTTTTTTGCTTTTATAGAAATTTAAAAAAGCTTGTGGTTTTTAAAATATAAGGCGTCAAAAATTCAAATTTTACAAATTTCAAGATGCGATAACTTGAGAAGGGGTGGAGATGGGAAAAAATGTTCTTCTAACGAAATAAAATATTTATAAATATCTAAGAGCTGCTAAAATTTCAGACTCCTGCAAGGTACGATGTAGAAGAAAAATGGTATCAAAAATTTGGGAAAAACGGATTTTAGATAACGGTAAATTTTAACGGCCATTTCAGAAATGTTATGCAGCAATAGAGGAAGCCAGCCACTATTTTTCTGCTTTTACAAAATTTGAAAAATGATTATGGTTTCACGGCAATAAATAGTTAAAAAATGGCATCTTTAGGGTTTTAGGGGGGTATAACTTCTAGGGAGGGAGAAATAGGTAAAAATTTCCTTCTACAGAAATAAGATTCTAGTGAAGATCCATGTTCGTATAAAATTTCAGCTTTCTATCTTCAAAGGTGTAGAAGTTTTGTAAACATGTCCATAATAATTTGTTGATTCGTGTCTATAATAGGATAATATTCTTTTCCATAATATTCTTCTCCATAAGTTTATATTATAGCTTGTTTACGGGCTGAATTAGGTACACTAAAAAGATCAAAATAGAAACAGACTGAATTAAAAATTAAAAATTTTATCTAAAAATTTGTTTAAACCGATCGAAACCAATGTAGTAATAAAGGAAAATCAAAGTAAGGTGTGTTTTAGTCAGAAGTGTGAAAAATTGGTCGAAAATACAGCTGTTTACCTTATACAATAAACTTAGAAGCAGTTTTTCTGGTCCAGATTCTTAGCTTTGTTTAATTTGAGTTGTTCCAACATTTTTTCTATAAAAATACATATTTCAAACTCCGTGTACAATACATGTCTTCTCTTTGGTATTAAAAATGTTTCGAAAATTGATTCCCGATGTAAATCTCTTAATATTGTTGTTATTGTTCAAAAAAGTTCAGTAAAACATTCCGAAAATTTTCATTCTTCTAGTTGTTATTTGCAGCTTTATGGTAAGAACTTATTCCATTAATTTTTTCTTAAATTCCTTCACATTAATTAGTGTAATTTTAGCTATTTTGTTATTAATTTTAAAATTTTGATTCAATTCTGATTATTTTTATAATATATGTACAATATTTTTGATTGAAATTATAATTTTGACTTATGATGTTCATTCTGATTTTGAATTGAAAAGCAATTTTTAATTTTCATGAAAAAAAAAAAAATATCCTCATTAATATTTAAAAATAAAAATTTTCTTGAATATACTTATACTAAAATTGCGCGATTAAATTATAGATTTTGTTTATATTCAAGTCGGGTAGGGTTTAGTTTAGGGTGTGTAATGGGAATCAATATTAGGTTTAGTTTATGTGTTAGGTTAGATTAAGTTGTTGAAACGTTTTCCATGTATATTCCCTTGAAACCGCAATATTATTCCTAAGGCTAGGAACAGTGTCTTGTCCACTCTATGTCCGGATTTAGGTCTTAATCTTTGAGAATTTTAAAATTTTGCCTTATAATATGAAATATGGGGACCTCAGTTCAAATCCAAATTTTACATTTTGAAAAAAAAAATTTTTTTTTTGTATGCAATAATTTTTTTTTTTTTAATGAAATTTAATGAAATTTGGGTTTGCTATTTAAAGTTTCGGTTGTATTGTAGTGAATGAGTTCGAACCCAAATTTTGCCTACATTGTATTTAAACATAAAAATAAGAAAATAGGTGAAATATTTTTATTAAATCAAAATTATATTAACACTATTAACAGAAAAAAGCAAGAATTAGTGTTTTGCCTCTCTCTAGGGGCCCAGAAAAGCAAGAAATTACAGTACAAAGTTGTACTGTAATTTTCATCTTTAGTATAAATTAAATAAACAAAATTAAATGAAAAAATCATTACAATTTTAATGATCATAATGATTTTAAAGTTTTTAAAATATAAATTTGTCAGAAATACCCTACATATTATGCATTTACGCTTATTAATGTAAAGTTTTAAGGTTTCATTGTGAAATTTTATAAAACTAGTTTGTTTTTACATTTTGCAACATTATGAAGTTTGAAATTTATTTGAGACAATGAAATGATGAATGAATATTTTTCAAAATTATCAATTTTATTGTTGATATGTGAATATTTTCATCGTTTGTTCCAATTATATTTAGGTAAACGGCAATAATTCGGTCCCATGCATATAATTTGCTTCTAAAAAAATTTACATTAAGTTACAAATCAAAATTAAATAGGTTTTTAAATTATTTTTTTACAATTAAGTTGATTTTCGAGTCCACAGCGCTTCCGATATAATTTTGAATTTATTATTTAGTTTTTGTGGAGCATGAATAGTTCAATTTTTTCAGAGAATGTTGTAATTTCACCTAAAATTTAAGAAAAAATATATTTTTTATTATTGTGGTTCTATGGTTTTTCTTCAGAGTTAGAAAAATGATTAAAAACATTTAAGACCGCTTTAGGTACATTCACTTAATACTCATTTTCTTGTTATTCCTTTTTTGAGGAAATAGTTTTATATAGAGAGAAACTAAGTATGTTAGCAAATTATTAGAAAATGCAATTTTAAAATATATACAATAATAAAGTTGGGCCAAACCAATGGTTTTTATTGTAGCACTTTTCTCTTCAACAAGTGAAAATACTGCTTTTAAATACAGTCTATGTACACCTCCCACACTATTAAAATTATTTTCATTCATAAACGAAACGATTGCATATTATATTTAGGATGAGCGATTTATGCAGTCTTTGAAATAAAGCAAAAATTAATATAAAGAGGGGTTAACATAATGCTCAATTTTAAGGGTTAATTGCATGAGCTAAGAAAAATAAAGATACTTTTTAGTGTCATGGAATTCACCGTTAGTTTTTTGCTTTTATAGAAATTTAAAAAAGCTTGTGGTTTTTAAAATATAAGGCGTCAAAAATTCAAATTTTACAAATTTCAAGATGTGATAACTTGAGAAGGGGTGGAGACGGGAAAAAATGTTCTTCTAACGAAATAAAATATTTATGAATATCTAAGAGCTGCTAAAATTTCAGACTCCTGTAAGGTACGATGTAGAAGAAAAATGGTATCAAAAATTTGCATGTTCGTATAAAATTTCAGCTTTCTATGTTCAAAGGTGTAGAAGTTCTGTAAACATGTCCATAATAATTTGTTGATTCGTGTCTATAATAGGATAATATTCTTTTCCATAATATTCTTCTCCATAAGTTTATATTATAGCTTGTTTACGGACTGAATTAGGTACAATAAAAAGATCAAAATAGAAACAAACTGAATAAAAAATTAAAAATTTTATCTAAAAATTTGTTTAAACCGATCGAAACCAATGATGTAATAAAGGAAAATCAAAGTAAGATGTGTTTTAGTAAGAGGTGTGAAAAATTGGTCGAAAATACAGCTGTTTACCTTATACAATAAACTTAGAAGCAGTTTTTCTAGTCCAGATTCTTAGATTTGTTTAATTTGAGTTGTTCCAACATTTTTTCTATAAAAATACATATTTCAAACTCCTTGTACAATACATGTCTTCTTTTTGGTATTAAAAATGTTTTGAAAATTGATTCCCGATGCAAATCTCTTAATATTGTTGTTATTGTTGAAAAAAGTTCAGTAAAACATTCCGAAAATTTTCATTCTTCTAGTTGTTATTTGCAGCTTTATGGTAAGAACTTATTCCATTAATTTTTTCTTAAATTCCTTCACATTAATTAGTGTAATTTTAGCTATTTTGTTATTAATTTTAAAATTTTGATTCAATTCTGATTATTTTTATAATATATGTACAATATTTTTGATTGAAATTATAATTTTGACTTATGATGTTCATTCTGATTTTGAATTGAAAAGCAATTTTTAATTTTCATGAAAAAAAAAAAAATATCCTCATTAATATTTAAAAATAAAAATTTTCTTGAATATACTTATACTAAAATTGCGCGATTAAATTATAGATTTTGTTTATATTCAAGTCGGGTAGGGTTTAGTTTAGGGTGTGTAATGGGAATCAATATTAGGTTTAGTTTATGTGTTAGGTTAGATTAAGTTGTTGAAACGTTTTCCATGTATATTCCCTTGAAACCGCAATATTATTCCTAAGGCTAGGAACAGTGTCTTGTCCACTCTATGTCCGGATTTAGGTCTTAATCTTTGAGAATTTTAAAATTTTGCCTTATAATATGAAATATGGGGACCTCAGTTCATATCCAAATTTTACATTTTGAAAAAAAAAATTTTTTTTTGTATGCAATAATTTTTTTTTTTTTAATGAAATTTAATGAAATTTGGGTTTGCTATTTAAAGTTTCGGTTGTATTGTAGTGAATGAGTTCGAACCCAAATTTTGCCTACATTGTATTTAAACATAAAAATAAGAAAATAGGTGAAATATTTTTATTAAATCAAAATTATATTAACACTATTAACAGAAAAAAAGCAAGAATTAGTGTTTTGCCTCTCTCTAGGGGCCCAGAAAAGCAAGAAATTACAGTACAAAGTTGTACTGTAATTTTCATCTTTAGTATAAATTAAATAAACAAAATTAAATGAAAAAATCATTACAATTTTAATGATCATAATGATTTTAAAGTTTTTAAAATATAAATTTGTCAGAAATACCCTACATATTATGCATTTACGCTTATTAATGTAAAGTTTTAAGGTTTCATTGTGAAATTTTATAAAACTAGTTTGTTTTTTACATTTTGCAACATTATGAAGTTTGAAATTTATTTGAGACAATGAAATGATGAATGAATATTTTTCAAAATTATCAATTTTATTGTTGATATGTGAATATTTTCATCGTTTGTTCCAATTATATTTAGGTAAACGGCAATAATTCGGTCCCATGCATATAATTTGCTTCTAAAAAAATTTACATTAAGTTACAAATCAAAATTAAATAGGTTTTTAAATTATTTTTTTACAATTAAGTTGATTTTCGAGTCCACAGCGCTTCCGATATAATTTTGAATTTATTATTTAGTTTTTGTGGAGCATGAATAGTTCAATTTTTTCAGAGAATGTTGTAATTTCACCTAAAATTTAAGAAAAAATATATTTTTTATTATTGTGGTTCTATGGTTTTTCTTCAGAGTTAGAAAAATGATTAAAAACATTTAAGACCGCTTTAGGTACATTCACTTAATACTCATTTTCTTGTTATTCCTTTTTTGAGGAAATAGTTTTATATAGAGAGAAACTAAGTATGTTAGCAAATTATTAGAAAATGCAATTTTAAAATATATACAATAATAAAGTTGGGCCAAACCAATGGTTTTTATTGTAGCACTTTTCTCTTCAACAAGTGAAAATACTGCTTTTAAATACAGTCTATGTACACCTCCCACACTATTAAAATTATTTTCATTCATAAACGAAACGATTGCATATTATATTTAGGATGAGCGATTTATGCAGTCTTTGAAATAAAGCAAAAATTAATATAAAGAGGGGTTAACATAATGCTCAATTTTAAGGGTTAATTGCATGAGCTAAGAAAAATAAAGATACTTTTTAGTGTCATGGAATTCACCGTTAGTTTTTTGCTTTTATAGAAATTTAAAAAAGCTTGTGGTTTTTAAAATATAAGGCGTCAAAAATTCAAATTTTACAAATTTCAAGATGCGATAACTTGAGAAGGGGTGGAGATGGGAAAAAATGTTCTTCTAACGAAATAAAATATTTATAAATATCTAAGAGCTGCTAAAATTTCAGACTCCTGTAAGGTACGATGTAGAAGAAAAATGGTATCAAAAATTTGGGAAAAACGGATTTTAGATAACGGTAAATTTTAACGGCCATTTCAGAAATGTTATGCAGCAATAGAGGAAGCCAGCCACTATTTTTCTGCTTTTACAAAATTTGAAAAATGATTATGGTTTCACGGCAATAAATAGTTAAAAAATGGCATCTTTAGGGTTTTAGGGGGGTATAACTTCTAGGGAGGGAGAAATAGGTAAAAATTTCCTTCTACAGAAATAAGATTCTAGTAAAGATCCATGTTCGTATAAAATTTCAGCTTTCTATCTTCAAAGGTGTAGAAGTTTTGTAAACATGTCCATAATAATTTGTTGATTCGTGTCTATAATAGGATAATATTCTTTTCCATAATATTCTTCTCCATAAGTTTATATTATAGCTTGTTTACGGGCTGAATTAGGTACACTAAAAAGATCAAAATAGAAACAGACTAAATTAAAAATTAAAAATTTTATCTAAAAATTTGTTTAAACCGATCGAAACCAATGTAGTAATAAAGGAAAATCAAAGTAAGGTGTGTTTTAGTCAGAAGTGTGAAAAATTGGTCGAAAATACAGCTGTTTACCTTATACAATAAACTTAGAAGCAGTTTTTCTGGTCCAGATTCTTAGCTTTGTTTAATTTGAGTTGTTCCAACATTTTTTCTATAAAAATACATATTTCAAACTCCGTGTACAATACATGTCTTCTCTTTGGTATTAAAAATGTTTCGAAAATTGATTCCCGATGTAAATCTCTTAATATTGTTGTTATTGTTCAAAAAAGTTCAGTAAAACATTCCGAAAATTTTCATTCTTCTAGTTGTTATTTGCAGCTTTATGGTAAGAACTTATTCCATTAATTTTTTCTTAAATTCCTTCACATTAATTAGTGTAATTTTAGCTATTTTGTTATTAATTTTAAAATTTTGATTCAATTCTGATTATTTTTATAATATATGTACAATATTTTTGATTGAAATTATAATTTTGACTTATGATGTTCATTCTGATTTTGAATTGAAAAGCAATTTTTAATTTTCATGAAAAAAAAAAAAATATCCTCATTAATATTTAAAAATAAAAATTTTCTTGAATATACTTATACTAAAATTGCGCGATTAAATTATAGATTTTGTTTATATTCAAGTCGGGTAGGGTTTAGTTTAGGGTGTGTAATGGGAATCAATATTAGGTTTAGTTTATGTGTTAGGTTAGATTAAGTTGTTGAAACGTTTTCCATGTATATTCCCTTGAAACCGCAATATTATTCCTAAGGCTAGGAACAGTGTCTTGTCCACTCTATGTCCGGATTTAGGTCTTAATCTTTGAGAATTTTAAAATTTTGCCTTATAATATGAAATATGGGGACCTCAGTTCAAATCCAAATTTTACATTTTGAAAAAAAAAATTTTTTTTTGTATGCAATAATTTTTTTTTTTTTAATGAAATTTAATGAAATTTGGGTTTGCTATTTAAAGTTTCGGTTGTATTGTAGTGAATGAGTTCGAACCCAAATTTTGCCTACATTGTATTTAAACATAAAAATAAGAAAATAGGTGAAATATTTTTATTAAATCAAAATTATATTAACACTATTAACAGAAAAAAGCAAGAATTAGTGTTTTGCCTCTCTCTAGGGGCCCAGAAAAGCAAGAAATTACAGTACAAAGTTGTACTGTAATTTTCATCTTTAGTATAAATTAAATAAACAAAATTAAATGAAAAAATCATTACAATTTTAATGATCATAATGATTTTAAAGTTTTTAAAATATAAATTTGTCAGAAATACCCTACATATTATGCATTTACGCTTATTAATGTAAAGTTTTAAGGTTTCATTGTGAAATTTTATAAAACTAGTTTGTTTTTACATTTTGCAACATTATGAAGTTTGAAATTTATTTGAGACAATGAAATGATGAATGAATATTTTTCAAAATTATCAATTTTATTGTTGATATGTGAATATTTTCATCGTTTGTTCCAATTATATTTAGGTAAACGGCAATAATTCGGTCCCATGCATATAATTTGCTTCTAAAAAAATTTACATTAAGTTACAAATCAAAATTAAATAGGTTTTTAAATTATTTTTTTACAATTAAGTTGATTTTCGAGTCCACAGCGCTTCCGATATAATTTTGAATTTATTATTTAGTTTTTGTGGAGCATGAATAGTTCAATTTTTTCAGAGAATGTTGTAATTTCACCTAAAATTTAAGAAAAAATATATTTTTTATTATTGTGGTTCTATGGTTTTTCTTCAGAGTTAGAAAAATGATTAAAAACATTTAAGACCGCTTTAGGTACATTCACTTAATACTCATTTTCTTGTTATTCCTTTTTTGAGGAAATAGTTTTATATAGAGAGAAACTAAGTATGTTAGCAAATTATTAGAAAATGCAATTTTAAAATATATACAATAATAAAGTTGGGCCAAACCAATGGTTTTTATTGTAGCACTTTTCTCTTCAACAAGTGAAAATACTGCTTTTAAATACAGTCTATGTACACCTCCCACACTATTAAAATTATTTTCATTCATAAACGAAACGATTGCATATTATATTTAGGATGAGCGATTTATGCAGTCTTTGAAATAAAGCAAAAATTAATATAAAGAGGGGTTAACATAATGCTCAATTTTAAGGGTTAATTGCATGAGCTAAGAAAAATAAAGATACTTTTTAGTGTCATGGAATTCACCGTTAGTTTTTTGCTTTTATAGAAATTTAAAAAAGCTTGTGGTTTTTAAAATATAAGGCGTCAAAAATTCAAATTTTACAAATTTCAAGATGCGATAACTTGAGAAGGGGTGGAGATGGGAAAAAATGTTCTTCTAACGAAATAAAATATTTATAAATATCTAAGAGCTGCTAAAATTTCAGACTCCTGTAAGGTACGATGTAGAAGAAAAATGGTATCAAAAATTTGGGAAAAACGGATTTTAGATAACGGTAAATTTTAACGGCCATTTCAGAAATGTTATGCAGCAATAGAGGAAGCCAGCCACTATTTTTCTGCTTTTACAAAATTTGAAAAATGATTATGGTTTCACGGCAATAAATAGTTAAAAAATGGCATCTTTAGGGTTTTAGGGGGGTATAACTTCTAGGGAGGGAGAAATAGGTAAAAATTTCCTTCTACAGAAATAAGATTCTAGTAAAGATCCATGTTCGTATAAAATTTCAGCTTTCTATCTTCAAAGGTGTAGAAGTTTTGTAAACATGTCCATAATAATTTGTTGATTCGTGTCTATAATAGGATAATATTCTTTTCCATAATATTCTTCTCCATAAGTTTATATTATAGCTTGTTTACGGGCTGAATTAGGTACACTAAAAAGATCAAAATAGAAACAGACTGAATTAAAAATTAAAAATTTTATCTAAAAATTTGTTTAAACCGATCGAAACCAATGTAGTAATAAAGGAAAATCAAAGTAAGGTGTGTTTTAGTCAGAAGTGTGAAAAATTGGTCGAAAATACAGCTGTTTACCTTATACAATAAACTTAGAAGCAGTTTTTCTGGTCCAGATTCTTAGCTTTGTTTAATTTGAGTTGTTCCAACATTTTTTCTATAAAAATACATATTTCAAACTCCGTGTACAATACATGTCTTCTCTTTGGTATTAAAAATGTTTCGAAAATTGATTCCCGATGTAAATCTCTTAATATTGTTGTTATTGTTCAAAAAAGTTCAGTAAAACATTCATTCGAAAAATTTCATTCTTCTAGTTGTTATTTGCAGCTTTATGGTAAGAACTTATTCCATTAATTTTTTCTTAAATTCCTTCACATTAATTAGTGTAATTTTAGCTATTTTGTTATTAATTTTAAAATTTTGATTCAATTCTGATTATTTTTATAATATACATATGTACAATATTTTTGATTGAAATTATAATTTTGACTTATGATGTTCATTCTGATTTTGAATTGAAAAGCAATTTTTAATTTTCATGAAAAAAAAAAAAATATCCTCATTAATATTTAAAAATAAAAATTTTCTTGAATATACTTATACTAAAATTGCGCGATTAAATTATAGATTTTGTTTATATTCAAGTCGGGTAGGGTTTAGTTTAGGGTGTGTAATGGGAATCAATATTAGGTTTAGTTTATGTGTTAGGTTAGATTAAGTTGTTGAAACGTTTTCCATGTATATTCCCTTGAAACCGCAATATTATTCCTAAGGCTAGGAACAGTGTCTTGTGCACTCTATGTCCGGATTTAGGTCTTAATCTTTGAGAATTTTAAAATTTTGCCTTATAATATGAAATATGGGGACCTCAGTTCAAATCCAAATTTTACATTTTGAAAAAAAAAATTTTTTTTTGTATGCAATAATTTTTTTTTTTTAATGAAATTTAATGAAATTTGGGTTTGCTATTTAAAGTTTCGGTTGTATTGTAGTGAATGAGTTCGAACCCAAATTTTGCCTACATTGTATTTAAACATAAAAATAAGAAAATAGGTGAAATATTTTTATTAAATCAAAATTATATTAACACTATTAACAGAAAAAAGCAAGAATTAGTGTTTTGCCTCTCTCTAGGGGCCCAGAAAAGCAAGAAATTACAGTACAAAGTTGTACTGTAATTTTCATCTTTAGTATAAATTAAATAAACAAAATTAAATGAAAAAATCATTACAATTTTAATGATCATAATGATTTTAAAGTTTTTAAAATATAAATTTGTCAGAAATACCCTACATATTATGCATTTACGCTTATTAATGTAAAGTTTTAAGGTTTCATTGTGAAATTTTATAAAACTAGTTTGTTTTTACATTTTGCAACATTATGAAGTTTGAAATTTATTTGAGACAATGAAATGATGAATGAATATTTTTCAAAATTATCAATTTTATTGTTGATATGTGAATATTTTCATCGTTTGTTCCAATTATATTTAGGTAAACGGCAATAATTCGGTCCCATGCATATAATTTGCTTCTAAAAAAATTTACATTAAGTTACAAATCAAAATTAAATAGGTTTTTAAATTATTTTTTTACAATTAAGTTGATTTTCGAGTCCACAGCGCTTCCGATATAATTTTGAATTTATTATTTAGTTTTTGTGGAGCATGAATAGTTCAATTTTTTCAGAGAATGTTGTAATTTCACCTAAAATTTAAGAAAAAATATATTTTTTATTATTGTGGTTCTATGGTTTTTCTTCAGAGTTAGAAAAATGATTAAAAACATTTAAGACCGCTTTAGGTACATTCACTTAATACTCATTTTCTTGTTATTCCTTTTTTGAGGAAATAGTTTTATATAGAGAGAAACTAAGTATGTTAGCAAATTATTAGAAAATGCAATTTTAAAATATATACAATAATAAAGTTGGGCCAAACCAATGGTTTTTATTGTAGCACTTTTCTCTTCAACAAGTGAAAATACTGCTTTTAAATACAGTCTATGTACACCTCCCACACTATTAAAATTATTTTCATTCATAAACGAAACGATTGCATATTATATTTAGGATGAGCGATTTATGCAGTCTTTGAAATAAAGCAAAAATTAATATAAAGAGGGGTTAACATAATGCTCAATTTTAAGGGTTAATTGCATGAGCTAAGAAAAATAAAGATACTTTTTAGTGTCATGGAATTCACCGTTAGTTTTTTGCTTTTATAGAAATTTAAAAAAGCTTGTGGTTTTTAAAATATAAGGCGTCAAAAATTCAAATTTTACAAATTTCAAGATGCGATAACTTGAGAAGGGGTGGAGATGGGAAAAAATGTTCTTCTAACGAAATAAAATATTTATAAATATCTAAGAGCTGCTAAAATTTCAGACTCCTGTAAGGTACGATGTAGAAGAAAAATGGTATCAAAAATTTGGGAAAAACGGATTTTAGATAACGGTAAATTTTAACGGCCATTTCAGAAATGTTATGCAGCAATAGAGGAAGCCAGCCACTATTTTTCTGCTTTTACAAAATTTGAAAAATGATTATGGTTTCACGGCAATAAATAGTTAAAAAATGGCATCTTTAGGGTTTTAGGGGGGTATAACTTCTAGGGAGGGAGAAATAGGTAAAAATTTCCTTCTACAGAAATAAGATTCTAGTAAAGATCCATGTTCGTATAAAATTTCAGCTTTCTATCTTCAAAGGTGTAGAAGTTTTGTAAACATGTCCATAATAATTTGTTGATTCGTGTCTATAATAGGATAATATTCTTTTCCATAATATTCTTCTCCATAAGTTTATATTATAGCTTGTTTACGGGCTGAATTAGGTACACTAAAAAGATCAAAATAGAAACAGACTGAATTAAAAATTAAAAATTTTATCTAAAAATTTGTTTAAACCGATCGAAACCAATGTAGTAATAAAGGAAAATCAAAGTAAGGTGTGTTTTAGTCAGAAGTGTGAAAAATTGGTCGAAAATACAGCTGTTTACCTTATACAATAAACTTAGAAGCAGTTTTTCTGGTCCAGATTCTTAGCTTTGTTTAATTTGAGTTGTTCCAACATTTTTTCTATAAAAATACATATTTCAAACTCCGTGTACAATACATGTCTTCTCTTTGGTATTAAAAATGTTTCGAAAATTGATTCCCGATGTAAATCTCTTAATATTGTTGTTATTGTTGAAAAAAGTTCAGTAAAACATTCCGAAAATTTTCATTCTTCTAGTTGTTATTTGCAGCTTTATGGTAAGAACTTATTCCATTAATTTTTTCTTAAATTCCTTCACATTAATTGGTGTAATTATTTTAGCTATTTTGTTATTAATTTTAAAATTTTGATTCAATTCTGATTATTTTTATAATATGTACAATATTTTTGATTGAAATTATAATTTTGACTTATGATGTTCATTCTGATTTTGAATTGAAAAGCAATTTTTAATTTTCATGAAAAAAAAAAAATATCCTCATTAATATTTAAAAATAAAAATTTTCTTGAATATATTTATACTAAAATTGCGCGATTAAATTATAGATTTTGTTTATATTCAAGTCGGGTAGGGTTTAGTTTGGGGTGTGTAATGGGAATCAATATTAGGTTTAGTTTATGTGTTAGGTTAGATTAAGTTGTTGAAACGTTTTCCATGTATATTCCCTTGAAACCGCAATATTATTCCCAAGGCTAGGAACAGTGTCTTGTCCACCCTATGTCCGGATTTAGGTCTTAATCTTTGAGAATTTTAAAATTTTGCCTTATAATATGAAATATGGGGACCTCAGTTCAAATCCAAATTTTACATTTTGAAAAAAAAAATTTTTTTTTGTATGCAATAATTTTTTTTTTTTTAATGAAATTTAATGAAATTTGGGTTTGCTATTTAAAGTTTCGGTTGTATTGTAGTGAATGAGTTCGAACCCAAATTTTGCCTACATTGTATTTAAACATAAAAATAAGAAAATAGGTGAAATATTTTTATTAAATCAAAATTATATTAACACTATTAACAGAAAAAAGCAAGAATTAGTGTTTTGCCTCTCTCTAGGGGCCCAGAAAAGCAAGAAATTACAGTACAAAGTTGTACTGTAATTTTCATCTTTAGTATAAATTAAATAAACAAAATTAAATGAAAAAATCATTACAATTTTAATGATCATAATGATTTTAAAGTTTTTAAAATATAAATTTGTCAGAAATACCCTACATATTATGCATTTACGCTTATTAATGTAAAGTTTTAAGGTTTCATTGAGAAATTTTATAAAACTAGTTTGTTTTTACATTTTGCAACATTATGAAGTTTGAAATTTATTTGAGACAATGAAATGATGAATGAATATTTTTCAAAATTATCAATTTTATTGTTGATATGTGAATATTTTCATCGTTTGTTCCAATTATATTTAGGTAAACGGCAATAATTCGGTCCCATGCATATAATTTGCTTCTAAAAAAATTTACATTAAGTTACAAATCAAAATTAAATAGGTTTTTAAATTATTTTTTTACAATTAAGTTGATTTTCGAGTCCACAGCGCTTCCGATATAATTTTGAATTTATTATTTAGTTTTTGTGGAGCATGAATAGTTCAATTTTTTCAGAGAATGTTGTAATTTCACCTAAAATTTAAGAAAAAATATATTTTTTATTATTGTGGTTCTATGGTTTTTCTTCAGAGTTAGAAAAATGATTAAAAACATTTAAGACCGCTTTAGGTACATTCACTTAATACTCATTTTCTTGTTAGAGAAACTAAGTAACTAGCAACTATATAGAAACTATATAGAGAGAAACTAAGTATGTTAGCAAATTATTAGAAAATGCAATTTTAAAATATATACAATAATAAAGTTGGGCCAAACCAATGGTTTTTATTGTAGCACTTTTCTCTTCAACAAGTGAAAATACTGCTTTTAAATACAGTCTTTGTACACCTCCCACACTATTAAAATTATTTTCATTCATAAACGAAACGATTGCATATTATATTTAGGATGAGCGATTTATGCAGTCTTTGAAATAAAGCAAAAATTAATATAAAGAGGGGTTAACATAATGCTCAATTTTAATGGTTAATTGCATGAGCTAAGAAAAATAAAGATACTTTTTAGTGTCATGGAATTCACCGTTAGTTTTTTGCTTTTATAGAAATTTAAAAAAGCTTGTGGTTTTTAAAATATAAGGCGTCAAAAATTCAAATTTTACAAATTTCAAGATGCGATAACTTGAGAAGGGGTGGAGATGGGAAAAAATGTTCTTCTAACGAAATAAAATATTTATAAATATCTAAGAGCTGCTAAAATTTCAGACTCCTGTAAGGTACGATGTAGAAGAAAAATGGTATCAAAAATTTGGGAAAAACGGATTTTAGATAACGGTAAATTTTAACGGCCATTTCAGAAATGTTATGCAGCAATAGAGGAAGCCAGCCACTATTTTTCTGCTTTTACAAAATTTGAAAAATGATTATGGTTTCACGGCAATAAATAGTTAAAAAATGGCATCTTTAGGGTTTTAGGGGGGTATAACTTCTAGGGAGGGAGAAATAGGTAAAAATTTCCTTCTACAGAAATAAGATTCTAGTAAAGATCCATGTTCGTATAAAATTTCAGCTTTCTATCTTCAAAGGTGTAGAAGTTTTGTAAACATGTCCATAATAATTTGTTGATTCGTGTCTATAATAGGATAATATTCTTTTCCATAATATTCTTCTCCATAAGTTTATATTATAGCTTGTTTACGGGCTGAATTAGGTACACTAAAAAGATCAAAATAGAAACAGACTGAATTAAAAATTAAAAATTTTATCTAAAAATTTGTTTAAAACCGATCGAAACCAATGTAGTAATAAAGGAAAATCAAAGTAAGGTGTGTTTTAGTCAGAAGTGTGAAAAATTGGTCGAAAATACAGCTGTTTACCTTATACAATAAACTTAGAAGCAGTTTTTCTGGTCCAGATTCTTAGCTTTGTTTAATTTGAGTTGTTCCAACATTTTTTCTATAAAAATACATATTTCAAACTCCGTGTACAATACATGTCTTCTCTTTGGTATTAAAAATGTTTCGAAAATTGATTCCCGATGTAAATCTCTTAATGTTGTTGTTATTGTTCAAAAAAGTTCAGTAAAACATTCCGAAAATTTTCATTCTTCTAGTTGTTATTTGCAGCTTTATGGTAAGAACTTATTCCATTAATTTTTTCTTAAATTCCTTCACATTAATTGGTGTAATTATTTTAGCTATTTTGTTATTAATTTTAAAATTTTGATTCAATTCTGATTATTTTTATAATATGTACAATATTTTTGATTGAAATTATAATTTTGACTTATGATGTTCATTCTGATTTTGAATTGAAAAGCAATTTTTAATTTTCATGAAAAAAAAAAAATATCCTCATTAATATTTAAAAATAAAAATTTTCTTGAATATATTTATACTAAAATTGCGCGATTAAATTATAGATTTTGTTTATATTCAAGTCGGGTAGGGTTTAGTTTGGGGTGTGTAATGGGAATCAATATTAGGTTTAGTTTATGTGTTAGGTTAGATTAAGTTGTTGAAACGTTTTCCATGTATATTCCCTTGAAACCGCAATATTATTCCCAAGGCTAGGAACAGTGTCTTGTCCACCCTATGTCCGGATTTAGGTCTTAATCTTTGAGAATTTTAAAATTTTGCCTTATAATATGAAATATGGGGACCTCAGTTCAAATCCAAATTTTACATTTTGAAAAAAAAAATTTTTTTTTGTATGCAATAATTTTTTTTTTTTTAATGAAATTTAATGAAATTTGGGTTTGCTATTTAAAGTTTCGGTTGTATTGTAGTGAATGAGTTCGAACCCAAATTTTGCCTACATTGTATTTAAACATAAAAATAAGAAAATAGGTGAAATATTTTTATTAAATCAAAATTATATTAACACTATTAACAGAAAAAAGCAAGAATTAGTGTTTTGCCTCTCTCTAGGGGCCCAGAAAAGCAAGAAATTACAGTACAAAGTTGTACTGTAATTTTCATCTTTAGTATAAATTAAATAAACAAAATTAAATGAAAAAATCATTACAATTTTAATGATCATAATGATTTTAAAGTTTTTAAAATATAAATTTGTCAGAAATACCCTACATATTATGCATTTACGCTTATTAATGTAAAGTTTTAAGGTTTCATTGAGAAATTTTATAAAACTAGTTTGTTTTTACATTTTGCAACATTATGAAGTTTGAAATTTATTTGAGACAATGAAATGATGAATGAATATTTTTCAAAATTATCAATTTTATTGTTGATATGTGAATATTTTCATCGTTTGTTCCAATTATATTTAGGTAAACGGCAATAATTCGGTCCCATGCATATAATTTGCTTCTAAAAAAATTTACATTAAGTTACAAATCAAAATTAAATAGGTTTTTAAATTATTTTTTTACAATTAAGTTGATTTTCGAGTCCACAGCGCTTCCGATATAATTTTGAATTTATTATTTAGTTTTTGTGGAGCATGAATAGTTCAATTTTTTCAGAGAATGTTGTAATTTCACCTAAAATTTAAGAAAAAATATATTTTTTATTATTGTGGTTCTATGGTTTTTCTTCAGAGTTAGAAAAATGATTAAAAACATTTAAGACCGCTTTAGGTACATTCACTTAATACTCATTTTCTTGTTATTCCTTTTTTGAGGAAATAGTTTTATATAGAGAGAAACTAAGTATGTTAGCAAATTATTAGAAAATGCAATTTTAAAATATATACAATAATAAAGTTGGGCCAAACCAATGGTTTTTATTGTAGCACTTTTCTCTTCAACAAGTGAAAATACTGCTTTTAAATACAGTCTTTGTACACCTCCCACACTATTAAAATTATTTTCATTCATAAACGAAACGATTGCATATTATATTTAGGATGAGCGATTTATGCAGTCTTTGAAATAAAGCAAAAATTAATATAAAGAGGGGTTAACATAATGCTCAATTTTAATGGTTAATTGCATGAGCTAAGAAAAATAAAGATACTTTTTAGTGTCATGGAATTCACCGTTAGTTTTTTGCTTTTATAGAAATTTAAAAAAGCTTGTGGTTTTTAAAATATAAGGCGTCAAAAATTCAAATTTTACAAATTTCAAGATGCGATAACTTGAGAAGGGGTGGAGATGGGAAAAAATGTTCTTCTAACGAAATAAAATATTTATAAATATCTAAGAGCTGCTAAAATTTCAGACTCCTGTAAGGTACGATGTAGAAGAAAAATGGTATCAAAAATTTGGGAAAAACGGATTTTAGATAACGGTAAATTTTAACGGCCATTTCAGAAATGTTATGCAGCAATAGAGGAAGCCAGCCACTATTTTTCTGCTTTTACAAAATTTGAAAAATGATTATGGTTTCACGGCAATAAATAGTTAAAAAATGGCATCTTTAGGGTTTTAGGGGGGTATAACTTCTAGGGAGGGAGAAATAGGTAAAAATTTCCTTCTACAGAAATAAGATTCTAGTAAAGATCCATGTTCGTATAAAATTTCAGCTTTCTATCTTCAAAGGTGTAGAAGTTTTGTAAACATGTCCATAATAATTTGTTGATTCGTGTCTATAATAGGATAATATTCTTTTCCATAATATTCTTCTCCATAAGTTTATATTATAGCTTGTTTACGGGCTGAATTAGGTACACTAAAAAGATCAAAATAGAAACAGACTGAATTAAAAATTAAAAATTTTATCTAAAAATTTGTTTAAACCGATCGAAACCAATGTAGTAATAAAGGAAAATCAAAGTAAGGTGTGTTTTAGTCAGAAGTGTGAAAAATTGGTCGAAAATACAGCTGTTTACCTTATACAATAAACTTAGAAGCAGTTTTTCTGGTCCAGATTCTTAGCTTTGTTTAATTTGAGTTGTTCCAACATTTTTTCTATAAAAATACATATTTCAAACTCCGTGTACAATACATGTCTTCTCTTTGGTATTAAAAATGTTTCGAAAATTGATTCCCGATGTAAATCTCTTAATATTGTTGTTATTGTTGAAAAAAGTTCAGTAAAACATTCCGAAAATTTTCATTCTTCTAGTTGTTATTTGCAGCTTTATGGTAAGAACTTATTCCATTAATTTTTTCTTAAATTCCTTCACATTAATTGGTGTAATTATTTTAGCTATTTTGTTATTAATTTTAAAATTTTGATTCAATTCTGATTATTTTTATAATATGTACAATATTTTTGATTGAAATTATAATTTTGACTTATGATGTTCATTCTGATTTTGAATTGAAAAGCAATTTTTAATTTTCATGAAAAAAAAAAAATATCCTCATTAATATTTAAAAATAAAAATTTTCTTGAATATATTTATACTAAAATTGCGCGATTAAATTATAGATTTTGTTTATATTCAAGTCGGGTAGGGTTTAGTTTGGGGTGTGTAATGGGAATCAATATTAGGTTTAGTTTATGTGTTAGGTTAGATTAAGTTGTTGAAACGTTTTCCATGTATATTCCCTTGAAACCGCAATATTATTCCCAAGGCTAGGAACAGTGTCTTGTCCACCCTATGTCCGGATTTAGGTCTTAATCTTTGAGAATTTTAAAATTTTGCCTTATAATATGAAATATGGGGACCTCAGTTCAAATCCAAATTTTACATTTTGAAAAAAAAAATTTTTTTTTGTATGCAATAATTTTTTTTTTTTTAATGAAATTTAATGAAATTTGGGTTTGCTATTTAAAGTTTCGGTTGTATTGTAGTGAATGAGTTCGAACCCAAATTTTGCCTACATTGTATTTAAACATAAAAATAAGAAAATAGGTGAAATATTTTTATTAAATCAAAATTATATTAACACTATTAACAGAAAAAAGCAAGAATTAGTGTTTTGCCTCTCTCTAGGGGCCCAGAAAAGCAAGAAATTACAGTACAAAGTTGTACTGTAATTTTCATCTTTAGTATAAATTAAATAAACAAAATTAAATGAAAAAATCATTACAATTTTAATGATCATAATGATTTTAAAGTTTTTAAAATATAAATTTGCCAGAAATACCCTACATATTATGCATTTACGCTTATTAATGTAAAGTTTTAAGGTTTCATTGAGAAATTTTATAAAAAAAGTTTGTTTTTACATTTTGCAACATTATGAAGTTTGAAATTTATTTGAGACAATGAAATGATGAATGAATATTTTTCAAAATTATCAATTTTATTGTTGATATGTGAATATTTTCATCGTTTGTTCCAATTATATTTAGGTAAACGGCAATAATTCGGTCCCATGCATATAATTTGCTTCTAAAAAAATTTACATTAAGTTACAAATCAAAATTAAATAGGTTTTTAAATTATTTTTTTACAATTAAGTTGATTTTCGAGTCCACAGCGCTTCCGATATAATTTTGAATTTATTATTTAGTTTTTGTGGAGCATGAATAGTTCAATTTTTTCAGAGAATGTTGTAATTTCACCTAAAATTTAAGAAAAAATATATTTTTTATTATTGTGGTTCTATGGTTTTTCTTCAGAGTTAGAAAAATGATTAAAAACATTTAAGACCGCTTTAGGTACATTCACTTAATACTCATTTTCTTGTTATTCCTTTTTTGAGGAAATAGTTTTATATAGAGAGAAACTAAGTATGTTAGCAAATTATTAGAAAATGCAATTTTAAAATATATACAATAATAAAGTTGGGCCAAACCAATGGTTTTTATTGTAGCACTTTTCTCTTCAACAAGTGAAAATACTGCTTTTAAATACAGTCTTTGTACACCTCCCACACTATTAAAATTATTTTCATTCATAAACGAAACGATTGCATATTATATTTAGGATGAGCGATTTATGCAGTCTTTGAAATAAAGCAAAAATTAATATAAAGAGGGGTTAACATAATGCTCAATTTTAATGGTTAATTGCATGAGCTAAGAAAAATAAAGATACTTTTTAGTGTCATGGAATTCACCGTTAGTTTTTTGCTTTTATAGAAATTTAAAAAAGCTTGTGGTTTTTAAAATATAAGGCGTCAAAAATTCAAATTTTACAAATTTCAAGATGCGATAACTTGAGAAGGGGTGGAGATGGGAAAAAATGTTCTTCTAACAAAATAAAATATTTATAAATATCTAAGAGCTGCTAAAATTTCAGACTCCTGTAAGGTACGATGTAGAAGAAAAATGGTATCAAAAATTTGGGAAAAACGGATTTTAGATAACGGTAAATTTTAACGGCCATTTCAGAAATGTTATGCAGCAATAGAGGAAGCCAGCCACTATTTTTCTGCTTTTACAAAATTTGAAAAATGATTATGGTTTCACGGCAATAAATAGTTAAAAAATGGCATCTTTAGGGTTTTAGGGGGGTATAACTTCTAGGGAGGGAGAAATAGGTAAAAATTTCCTTCTACAGAAATAAGATTCTAGTAAAGATCCATGTTCGTATAAAATTTCAGCTTTTTATCTTCAAAGGTGTAGAAGTTTTGTAAACATGTCCATAATAATTTGTTGATTCGTGTCTATAATAGGATAATATTCTTTTCCATAATATTCTTCTCCATAAGTTTATATTATAGCTTGTTTACGGGCTGAATTAGGTACACTAAAAAGATCAAAATAGAAACAGACTGAATTAAAAATTAAAAATTTTATCTAAAAATTTGTTTTAAACCGATCGAAACCAATGTAGTAATAAAGGAAAATCAAAGTAAGGTGTGTTTTAGTCAGAAGTGTGAAAAATTGGTCGAAAATACAGCTGTTTACCTTATACAATAAACTTAGAAGCAGTTTTTCTGGTCCAGATTCTTAGCTTTGTTTAATTTGAGTTGTTCCAACATTTTTTCTATAAAAATACATATTTCAAACTCCGTGTACAATACATGTCTTCTCTTTGGTATTAAAAATGTTTCGAAAATTGATTCCCGATGTAAATCTCTTAATATTGTTGTTATTGTTGAAAAAAGTTCAGTAAAACATTCCGAAAATTTTCATTCTTCTAGTTGTTATTTGCAGCTTTATGGTAAGAACTTATTCCATTAATTTTTTCTTAAATTCCTTCACATTAATTGGTGTAATTATTTTAGCTATTTTGTTATTAATTTTAAAATTTTGATTCAATTCTGATTATTTTTATAATATGTACAATATTTTTGATTGAAATTATAATTTTGACTTATGATGTTCATTCTGATTTTGAATTGAAAAGCAATTTTTAATTTTCATGAAAAAAAAAAAATATCCTCATTAATATTTAAAAATAAAAATTTTCTTGAATATATTTATACTAAAATTGCGCGATTAAATTATAGATTTTGTTTATATTCAAGTCGGGTAGGGTTTAGTTTGGGGTGTGTAATGGGAATCAATATTAGGTTTAGTTTATGTGTTAGGTTAGATTAAGTTGTTGAAACGTTTTCCATGTATATTCCCTTGAAACCGCAATATTATTCCCAAGGCTAGGAACAGTGTCTTGTCCACCCTATGTCCGGATTTAGGTCTTAATCTTTGAGAATTTTAAAATTTTGCCTTATAATATGAAATATGGGGACCTCAGTTCAAATCCAAATTTTACATTTTGAAAAAAAAATTTTTTTTTTGTATGCAATAATTTTTTTTTTTTTAATGAAATTTAATGAAATTTGGGTTTGCTATTTAAAGTTTCGGTTGTATTGTAGTGAATGAGTTCGAACCCAAATTTTGCCTACATTGTATTTAAACATAAAAATAAGAAAATAGGTGAAATATTTTTATTAAATCAAAATTATATTAACACTATTAACAGAAAAAAGCAAGAATTAGTGTTTTGCCTCTCTCTAGGGGCCCAGAAAAGCAAGAAATTACAGTACAAAGTTGTACTGTAATTTTCATCTTTAGTATAAATTAAATAAACAAAATTAAATGAAAAAATCATTACAATTTTAATGATCATAATGATTTTAAAGTTTTTAAAATATAAATTTGTCAGAAATACCCTACATATTATGCATTTACGCTTATTAATGTAAAGTTTTAAGGTTTCATTGAGAAATTTTATAAAACTAGTTTGTTTTTACATTTTGCAACATTATGAAGTTTGAAATTTATTTGAGACAATGAAATGATGAATGAATATTTTTCAAAATTATCAATTTTATTGTTGATATGTGAATATTTTCATCGTTTGTTCCAATTATATTTAGGTAAACGGCAATAATTCGGTCCCATGCATATAATTTGCTTCTAAAAAAATTTACATTAAGTTACAAATCAAAATTAAATAGGTTTTTAAATTATTTTTTTACAATTAAGTTGATTTTCGAGTCCACAGCGCTTCCGATATAATTTTGAATTTATTATTTAGTTTTTGTGGAGCATGAATAGTTCAATTTTTTCAGAGAATGTTGTAATTTCACCTAAAATTTAAGAAAAAATATATTTTTTATTATTGTGGTTCTATGGTTTTTCTTCAGAGTTAGAAAAATGATTAAAAACATTTAAGACCGCTTTAGGTACATTCACTTAATACTCATTTTCTTGTTATTCCTTTTTTGAGGAAATAGTTTTATATAGAGAGAAACTAAGTATGTTAGCAAATTATTAGAAAATGCAATTTTAAAATATATACAATAATAAAGTTGGGCCAAACCAATGGTTTTTATTGTAGCACTTTTCTCTTCAACAAGTGAAAATACTGCTTTTAAATACAGTCTTTGTACACCTCCCACACTATTAAAATTATTTTCATTCATAAACGAAACGATTGCATATTATATTTAGGATGAGCGATTTATGCAGTCTTTGAAATAAAGCAAAAATTAATATAAAGAGGGGTTAACATAATGCTCAATTTTAATGGTTAATTGCATGAGCTAAGAAAAATAAAGATACTTTTTAGTGTCATGGAATTCACCGTTAGTTTTTTGCTTTTATAGAAATTTAAAAAAGCTTGTGGTTTTTAAAATATAAGGCGTCAAAAATTCAAATTTTACAAATTTCAAGATGCGATAACTTGAGAAGGGGTGGAGATGGGAAAAAATGTTCTTCTAACGAAATAAAATATTTATAAATATCTAAGAGCTGCTAAAATTTCAGACTCCTGTAAGGTACGATGTAGAAGAAAAATGGTATCAAAAATTTGGGAAAAACGGATTTTAGATAACGGTAAATTTTAACGGCCATTTCAGAAATGTTATGCAGCAATAGAGGAAGCCAGCCACTATTTTTCTGCTTTTACAAAATTTGAAAAATGATTATGGTTTCACGGCAATAAATAGTTAAAAAATGGCATCTTTAGGGTTTTAGGGGGGTATAACTTCTAGGGAGGGAGAAATAGGTAAAAATTTCCTTCTACAGAAATAAGATTCTAGTAAAGATCCATGTTCGTATAAAATTTCAGCTTTCTATCTTCAAAGGTGTAGAAGTTTTGTAAACATGTCCATAATAATTTGTTGATTCGTGTCTATAATAGGATAATATTCTTTTCCATAATATTCTTCTCCATAAGTTTATATTATAGCTTGTTTACGGGCTGAATTAGGTACACTAAAAAGATCAAAATAGAAACAGACTGAATTAAAAATTAAAAATTTTATCTAAAAATTTGTTTAAACCGATCGAAACCAATGTAGTAATAAAGGAAAATCAAAGTAAGGTGTGTTTTAGTCAGAAGTGTGAAAAATTGGTCGAAAATACAGCTGTTTACCTTATACAATAAACTTAGAAGCAGTTTTTCTGGTCCAGATTCTTAGCTTTGTTTAATTTGAGTTGTTCCAACATTTTTTCTATAAAAATACATATTTCAAACTCCGTGTACAATACATGTCTTCTCTTTGGTATTAAAAATGTTTCGAAAATTGATTCCCGATGTAAATCTCTTAATATTGTTGTTATTGTTGAAAAAAGTTCAGTAAAACATTCCGAAAATTTTCATTCTTCTAGTTGTTATTTGCAGCTTTATGGTAAGAACTTATTCCATTAATTTTTTCTTAAATTCCTTCACATTAATTGGTGTAATTATTTTAGCTATTTTGTTATTAATTTTAAAATTTTGATTCAATTCTGATTATTTTTATAATATGTACAATATTTTTGATTGAAATTATAATTTTGACTTATGATGTTCATTCTGATTTTGAATTGAAAAGCAATTTTTAATTTTCATGAAAAAAAAAAAATATCCTCATTAATATTTAAAAATAAAAATTTTCTTGAATATATTTATACTAAAATTGCGCGATTAAATTATAGATTTTGTTTATATTCAAGTCGGGTAGGGTTTAGTTTGGGGTGTGTAATGGGAATCAATATTAGGTTTAGTTTATGTGTTAGGTTAGATTAAGTTGTTGAAACGTTTTCCATGTATATTCCCTTGAAACCGCAATATTATTCCCAAGGCTAGGAACAGTGTCTTGTCCACACTATGTCCGGATTTAGGTCTTAATCTTTGAGAATTTTAAAATTTTGCCTTATAATATGAAATATGGGGACCTCAGTTCAAATCCAAATTTTACATTTTGAAAAAAAAAATTTTTTTTTGTATGCAATAATTTTTTTTTTTTTAATGAAATTTAATGAAATTTGGGTTTGCTATTTAAAGTTTCGGTTGTATTGTAGTGAATGAGTTCGAACCCAAATTTTGCCTACATTGTATTTAAACATAAAAATAAGAAAATAGGTGAAATATTTTTATTAAATCAAAATTATATTAACACTATTAACAGAAAAAAGCAAGAATTAGTGTTTTGCCTCTCTCTAGGGGCCCAGAAAAGCAAGAAATTACAGTACAAAGTTGTACTGTAATTTTCATCTTTAGTATAAATTAAATAAACAAAATTAAATGAAAAAATCATTACAATTTTAATGATCATAATGATTTTAAAGTTTTTAAAATATAAATTTGTCAGAAATACCCTACATATTATGCATTTACGCTTATTAATGTAAAGTTTTAAGGTTTCATTGAGAAATTTTATAAAACTAGTTTGTTTTTACATTTTGCAACATTATGAAGTTTGAAATTTATTTGAGACAATGAAATGATGAATGAATATTTTTCAAAATTATCAATTTTATTGTTGATATGTGAATATTTTCATCGTTTGTTCCAATTATATTTAGGTAAACGGCAATAATTCGGTCCCATGCATATAATTTGCTTCTAAAAAAATTTACATTAAGTTACAAATCAAAATTAAATAGGTTTTTAAATTATTTTTTTACAATTAAGTTGATTTTCGAGTCCACAGCGCTTCCGATATAATTTTGAATTTATTATTTAGTTTTTGTGGAGCATGAATAGTTCAATTTTTTCAGAGAATGTTGTAATTTCACCTAAAATTTAAGAAAAAATATATTTTTTATTATTGTGGTTCTATGGTTTTTCTTCAGAGTTAGAAAAATGATTAAAAACATTTAAGACCGCTTTAGGTACATTCACTTAATACTCATTTTCTTGTTATTCCTTTTTTGAGGAAATAGTTTTATATAGAGAGAAACTAAGTATGTTAGCAAATTATTAGAAAATGCAATTTTAAAATATATACAATAATAAAGTTGGGCCAAACCAATGGTTTTTATTGTAGCACTTTTCTCTTCAACAAGTGAAAATACTGCTTTTAAATACAGTCTTTGTACACCTCCCACACTATTAAAATTATTTTCATTCATAAACGAAACGATTGCATATTATATTTAGGATGAGCGATTTATGCAGTCTTTGAAATAAAGCAAAAATTAATATAAAGAGGGGTTAACATAATGCTCAATTTTAATGGTTAATTGCATGAGCTAAGAAAAATAAAGATACTTTTTAGTGTCATGGAATTCACCGTTAGTTTTTTGCTTTTATAGAAATTTAAAAAAGCTTGTGGTTTTTAAAATATAAGGCGTCAAAAATTCAAATTTTACAAATTTCAAGATGCGATAACTTGAGAAGGGGTGGAGATGGGAAAAAATGTTCTTCTAACGAAATAAAATATTTATAAATATCTAAGAGCTGCTAAAATTTCAGACTCCTGTAAGGTACGATGTAGAAGAAAAATGGTATCAAAAATTTGGGAAAAACGGATTTTAGATAACGGTAAATTTTAACGGCCATTTCAGAAATGTTATGCAGCAATAGAGGAAGCCAGCCACTATTTTTCTGCTTTTACAAAATTTGAAAAATGATTATGGTTTCACGGCAATAAATAGTTAAAAAATGGCATCTTTAGGGTTTTAGGGGGGTATAACTTCTAGGGAGGGAGAAATAGGTAAAAATTTCCTTCTACAGAAATAAGATTCTAGTAAAGATCCATGTTCGTATAAAATTTCAGCTTTCTATCTTCAAAGGTGTAGAAGTTTTGTAAACATGTCCATAATAATTTGTTGATTCGTGTCTATAATAGGATAATATTCTTTTCCATAATATTCTTCTCCATAAGTTTATATTATAGCTTGTTTACGGGCTGAATTAGGTACACTAAAAAGATCAAAATAGAAACAGACTGAATTAAAAATTAAAAATTTTATCTAAAAATTTGTTTAAACCGATCGAAACCAATGTAGTAATAAAGGAAAATCAAAGTAAGGTGTGTTTTAGTCAGAAGTGTGAAAAATTGGTCGAAAATACAGCTGTTTACCTTATACAATAAACTTAGAAGCAGTTTTTCTGGTCCAGATTCTTAGCTTTGTTTAATTTGAGTTGTTCCAACATTTTTTCTATAAAAATACATATTTCAAACTCCGTGTACAATACATGTCTTCTCTTTGGTATTAAAAATGTTTCGAAAATTGATTCCCGATGTAAATCTCTTAATATTGTTGTTATTGTTGAAAAAAGTTCAGTAAAACATTCCGAAAATTTTCATTCTTCTAGTTGTTATTTGCAGCTTTATGGTAAGAACTTATTCCATTAATTTTTTCTTAAATTCCTTCACATTAATTGGTGTAATTATTTTAGCTATTTTGTTATTAATTTTAAAATTTTGATTCAATTCTGATTATTTTTATAATATGTACAATATTTTTGATTGAAATTATAATTTTGACTTATGATGTTCATTCTGATTTTGAATTGAAAAGCAATTTTTAATTTTCATGAAAAAAAAAAAAATATCCTCATTAATATTTAAAAATAAAAATTTTCTTGAATATATTTATACTAAAATTGCGCGATTAAATTATAGATTTTGTTTATATTCAAGTCGGGTAGGGTTTAGTTTGGGGTGTGTAATGGGAATCAATATTAGGTTTAGTTTATGTGTTAGGTTAGATTAAGTTGTTGAAACGTTTTCCATGTATATTCCCTTGAAACCGCAATATTATTCCCAAGGCTAGGAACAGTGTCTTGTCCACCCTATGTCCGGATTTAGGTCTTAATCTTTAAGAATTTTAAAATTTTGCCTTTTAATATGAAATATGGGGACCTCAGTTCAAATCCAAATTTTACATTTTGAAAAAAAAAATTTTTTTTTGTATGCAATAATTTTTTTTTTTTAATGAAATTTAATGAAATTTGGGTTTGCTATTTAAAGTTTCGGTTGTATTGTAGTGAATGAGTTCGAACCCAAATTTTGCCTACATTGTATTTAAACATAAAAATAAGAAAATAGGTGAAATATTTTTATTAAATCAAAATTATATTAACACTATTAACAGAAAAAAGCAAGAATTAGTGTTTTGCCTCTCTCTAGGGGCCCAGAAAAGCAAGAAATTACAGTACAAAGTTGTACTGTAATTTTCATCTTTAGTATAAATTAAATAAACAAAATTAAATGAAAAAATCATTACAATTTTAATGATCATAATGATTTTAAAGTTTTTAAAATATAAATTTGTCAGAAATACCCTACATATTATGCATTTACGCTTATTAATGTAAAGTTTTAAGGTTTCATTGAGAAATTTTATAAAACTAGTTTGTTTTTACATTTTGCAACATTATGAAGTTTGAAATTTATTTGAGACAATGAAATGATGAATGAATATTTTTCAAAATTATCAATTTTATTGTTGATATGTGAATATTTTCATCGTTTGTTCCAATTATATTTAGGTAAACGGCAATAATTCGGTCCCATGCATATAATTTGCTTCTAAAAAAATTTACATTAAGTTACAAATCAAAATTAAATAGGTTTTTAAATTATTTTTTTACAATTAAGTTGATTTTCGAGTCCACAGCGCTTCCGATATAATTTTGAATTTATTATTTAGTTTTTGTGGAGCATGAATAGTTCAATTTTTTCAGAGAATGTTGTAATTTCACCTAAAATTTAAGAAAAAATATATTTTTTATTATTGTGGTTCTATGGTTTTTCTTCAGAGTTAGAAAAATGATTAAAAACATTTAAGACCGCTTTAGGTACATTCACTTAATACTCATTTTTTTGTTAGAGAAACTAAGTAACTGGCAACTATATAGAAACTATATAGAGAGAAACTAAGTATGTTAGCAAATTATTAGAAAATGCAATTTTAAAATATATACAATAATAAAGTTGGGCCAAACCAATGGTTTTTATTGTAGCACTTTTCTCTTCAACAAGTGAAAATAATGCTTTTAAATACAGTCTATGTACACCTCCCACACTATTAAAATTATTTTCATTCATAAACGAAACGATTGCATATTATATTTAGGATGAGCGATTTATGCAGTCTTTGAAATAAAGCAAAAATTAATATAAAGAGGGGTTAACATAATGCTCAATTTTAATGGTTAATTGCATGAGCTAAGAAAAATAAAGATACTTTTTAGTGTCATGGAATTTACCGTTGGTTTTTTGAGTTTATAGAAATTTAAAAAAGCTTGTGGTTTTTAAAATATAAGGCGTCAAAAATTCAAATTTTACAAATTTTAAGATGCGATAAGTTGAGAAGGGGTGGAGACGGGAGAAAATGTTCTTCTAACGAAATAAAATATTTATGAATATCTAAGAGCTGCTAAAATTTCAAACCTTTGTAAGGTACGATGTAGAAGAAAAATGGTATCAAAAATTTGCATGTTCGTATAAAATTTCAGCTTTCTATCTTCAAAGGTGTAGAAGTTCTGTAAACATGTCCATAATAATTTGTTGATTCGTGTCTATAATAGGATAATATTCTTTTCCATAATATTCTTCTCCATAAGTTTATATTATAGCTTGTTTACGGACTGAATTAGGTACACTAAAAAGATCAAAAAATAGAAACAAACTGAATAAAAAATTAAAAATTTTATCTAAAAATTTGTTTAAACCGATCGAAACCAATGATGTAATAAAGGAAAATCAAAGTAAGGTGTGTTTTAGTCAGAGGTGTGAAAAATTGGTCGAAAATACAGCTGTTTACCTTATACAATAAACTTAGAAGCAGTTTTTCTAGTCCAGATTCTTAGATTTGTTTAATTTGAGTTGTTCCAACATTTTTTCTATAAAAATACATATTTCAAACTCCGTGTACAATACATGTCTTCTTTTTGGTATTAAAAATGTTTTGAAAATTGATTCCCGATGCAAATCTCTTAATATTGTTGTTATTGTTGAAAAAAGTTCAGTAAAACATTCCGAAAATTTTCATTCTTCTAGTTGTTATTTGCAGCTTCATGGTAAGAACTTATTCCATTAATTTTTTCTTAAATTCCTTCACATTAATTAGTGTAATTTTAGCTATTTTGTTATTAATTTTAAAATTTTGATTCAATTCTGATTATTTTTATAATATGTACAATATTTTTGATTGAAATTATAATTTTGACTTATGATGTTCATTCTGATTTTGAATTGAAAAGCAATTTTTAATTTTCATGAAAAAAAAAAAATATCCTCATTAATATTTAAAAATAAAAATTTTCTTGAATATATTTATACTAAAATTGCGCGATTAAATTATAGATTTTGTTTATATTCAAGTCGGGTAGGGTTTAGTTTGGGGTGTGTAATGGGAATCAATATTAGGTTTAGTTTATGTGTTAGGTTAGATTAAGTTGTTGAAACGTTTTCCATGTATATCCCCTTGAAACCGCAATATTATTCCCAAGGCTAGGAACAGTGTCTTGTCCACCCTATGTCCGGATTTAGGTCTTAATCTTTAAGAATTTTAAAATTTTGCCTTATAATATGAAATATGGGGACCTCAGTTCAAATCCAAATTTTACATTTTGAAAAAAAAATTTTTTTTTTGTATGCAATAATTTTTGTTTTTTTAATGAAATTTAATGAAATTTGGGTTTGCTATTTAAAGTTTCGGTTGTATTGTAGTGAATGAGTTCGAACCCAAATTTTGCCTACATTGTATTTAAACATAAAAATAAAAAAATAGGTGAAATATTTTTATTAAATCAAAATTATATTAACACTATTAACAGAAAAAAAGCAAGAATTAGTGTTTTGCCTCTCTCTAGGGGCCCAGAAAAGCAAGAAATTACAGTACAAAGTTGTACTGTAATTTTCATCTTTAGTATAAATTAAATAAACAAAATTAAATGAAAAAATCATTACAATTTTAATGATCATAATGATTTTAAAGTTTTTAAAATATAAATTTGTCAGAAATACCCTACATATTATGCATTTAATCTTATTAATGTAAAGTTTTAAGGTTTCATTGAGAAATTTTATAAAACTAGTTTGTTTTTACATTTTGCAACATTATGAAGTTTGGAATTTATTTGAGACAATGAAATGATGAAAGAATACGTTTCAAAATTATCAATTTTATTGTTGATATTTGAATATTTTCATCGTTTGTTCCAATTATTATTTAGGTAAACGGCAATAATTCAGTCCCATGCATATAATTTGCTTTTAAAAAAATTTACATTAAGTTACAAATCAAAATTAAATAGGTTTTTAAATTATTTTTTTACAATTAAGTTGATTTTCGAGTCCACAGCGCTTCCGATATAATTTTGAATTTATTATTTAGTTTTTGTGGAGCATGAATAGTTCAATTTTTTCAGAGAATGTTGTAATTTCACCTAAAATTTAAGAAAAAATATATTTTTTATTATTGTGGTTCTATGGTTTTTCTTCAGAGTTAGAAAAATGATTAAAAACATTTAAGACCGCTTTAGGTACATTCACTTAATACTCATTTTCTTGTTAGAGAAACTAAGTAACTAGCAACTATATAGAAACTATATAGAGAGAAACTAAGTATGTTAGCAAATTATTAGAAAATGCAATTTTAAAATATATACAATAATAAAGTTGGGCCAAACCAATGGTTTTTATTGTAGCACTTTTCTCTTCAACAAGTGAAAATACTGCTTTTAAATACAGTCTATGTACACCTCCCACACTATTAAAATTATTTTCATTCATAAACGAAACGATTGCATATTATATTTAGGATGAGCGATTTATGCAGTCTTTGAAATAAAGCAAAAATTAATATAAAGAGGGGTTAACATAATGCTCAATTTTAATGGTTAATTGCATTAGCTAAGAAAAATAAAGATACTTTTTAGTGTCATGGAATTTACCGTTGGTTTTTTGCGTTTATAGAAATTTAAAAAAGCTTGTGGTTTTTAAAATATAAGGCGCCAAAAATTCAAATTTTACAAATTTCAAGATGCGATAAGTTGAGAAGGGGTGGAGACGGGAAAAAATGTTCTTCTAACGAAATAAAATATTTATGAATATCTAAGAGCTGTTAAATTTCAGACTCCTGTAAGGTACGATGTAGAAGAAAAATGGTATCAAAAATTTGCATGTTCGTATAAAATTTCAGCTTTCTATCTTCAAAGGTGTAGAAGTTCTGTAAACATGTCCATAATAATTTGTTGATTCGTGTCTATAATAGGATAATATTCTTTTCCATAATATTCTTCTCCATAAGTTTATATTATAGCTTGTTTACGGACTGAATTAGGTACACTAAAAAGATCAAAATAGAAACAAACTGAATAAAAAATTAAAAATTTTATCTAAAAATTTGTTTAAACCGATCGAAACCAATGATGTAATAAAGGAAAATCAAAGTAAGATGTGTTTTAGTAAGAGGTGTGAAATATTGGTCGAAAATACAGCTGTTTACCTTATACAATAAACTTAGAAGCAGTTTTTCTAGTCCAGATTCTTAGATTTGTTTAATTTGAGTTGTTCCAACATTTTTTCTATAAAAATACATATTTCAAACTCCTTGTACAATACATGTCTTCTTTTTGGTATTAAAAATGTTTTGAAAATTGATTCCCGATGCAAATCTCTTAATATTGTTGTTATTGTTGAAAAAATTCAGTAAAACATTCCGACAATTTTCATTCTTCTAGTTGTTATTTGCAGCTTTATGGTAAGAACTTATTCCATTAATTTTTTCTTAAATTCCTTCACATTAATTAGTGTAATTTTAGCTATTTTGTTATTAATTTTAAAATTTTGATTCAATTCTGATTATTTTTATAATATGTACAATATTTTTGATTGAAATTATAATTTTGACTTATGATGTTCATTCTGATTTTGAATTGAAAAGCAATTTTTAATTTTCATGAAAAAAAAAAAATATCCTCATTAATATTTAAAAATAAAAATTTTCTTGAATATATTTATACTAAAATTGCGCGATTAAATTATAGATTTTGTTTATATTCAAGTCGGGTAGGGTTTAGTTTGGGGTGTGTAATGGGAATCAATATTAGGTTTAGTTTATGTGTTAGGTTAGATTAAGTTGTTGAAACGTTTTCCATGTATATTCCCTTGAAACCGCAATATTATTCCCAAGGCTAGGAACAGTGTCTTGTCCACCCTATGTCCGGATTTAGGTCTTAATCTTTAAGAATTTTAAAATTTTGCCTTTTAATATGAAATATGGGGACCTCAGTTCAAATCCAAATTTTACATTTTGAAAAAAAAATTTTTTTTTTTGTATGCAATAATTTTTTTTTTTTAATGAAATTTAATGAAATTTGGGTTTGCTATTTAAAGTTTCGGTTGTATTGTAGTGAATGAGTTCGAACCCAAATTTTGCCTACATTGTATTTAAACATAAAAATAAGAAAATAGGTGAAATATTTTTATTAAATCAAAATTATATTAACACTATTAACAGAAAAAAAGCAAGAATTAGTGTTTTGCCTCTCTCTAGGGGCCCAGAAAAGCAAGAAATTACAGTACAAAGTTGTACTGTTATTTTCATCTTTAGTATAAATTAAATAAACAAAATTAAATGAAAAAATCATTACAATTTTAATAATCATAATGATTTTAAAGTTTTTAAAATATAAATTTGTCAGAAATACCCTACATATTATGCATTTACGCTTATTAATGTAAAGTTTTAAGGTTTCATTGAGAAATTTTATAAAACTAGTTTGTTTTTACATTTTGCAACATTATGAAGTTTGGAATTTATTTGAGACAATGAAATGATGAATGAATATTTTTCAAAATTATCAATTTTATTGTTGATATGTGAATATTTTCATCGTTTGTTCCAATTATTATTTAGGTAAACGGCAATAATTCAGTCCCATGCATATAATTTGCTTCTAAAAAAATTTACATTAAGTTACAAATCAAAATTAAATAGGTTTTTAAATTATTTTTTTACAATTAAGTTGATTTTCGAGTCCACAGCGCTTCCGATATAATTTTGAATTTATTATTTAGTTTTTGTGGAGCATGAATAGTTCAATTTTTTCAGAGAATGTTGTAATTTCACCTAAAATTTAAGAAAAAATATATTTTTTATTATTGTGGTTCTATGGTTTTTCTTCAGAGTTAGAAAAATGATTAAAAACATTTAAGACCGCTTTAGGTACATTCACTTAATACTCATTTTCTTGTTAGAGAAACTAAGTAACTAGCAACTATATAGAAACTATATAGAGAGAAACTAAGTATGTTAGCAAATTATTAGAAAATGCAATTTTAAAATATATACAATAATAAAGTTGGGCCAAACCAATGGTTTTTATTGTAGCACTTTTCTCTTCAACAAGTGAAAATAATGCTTTTAAATACAGTCTATGTACACCTCCCACACTATTAAAATTATTTTCATTCATAAACGAAACGATTGCATATTATATTTAGGATGAGCGATTTATGCAGTCTTTGAAATAAAGCAAAAATTAATATAAAGAGGGGTTAACATAATGCTCAATTTTAATGGTTAATTGCATTAGCTAAGAAAAATAAAGATACTTTTTAGTGTCATGGAATTTACCGTTGGTTTTTTGCGTTTATAGAAATTTAAAAAAGCTTGTGGTTTTTAAAATATAAGGCGCCAAAAATTCAAATTTTACAAATTTCAAGATGCGATAAGTTGAGAAGGGGTGGAGACGGGAAAAAATGTTCTTCTAACGAAATAAAATATTTATGAATATCTAAGAGCTGCTAAAATTTCAGACTCCTGTAAGGTACGATGTAGAAGAAAAATGGTATCAAAAATTTGCATGTTCGTATAAAATTTCAGCTTTCTATCTTCAAAGGTGTAGAAGTTCTGTAAACATGTCCATAATAATTTGTTGATTCGTGTCTATAATAGGATAATATTCTTTTCCATAATATTCTTCTCCATAAGTTTATATTATAGCTTGTTTACGGACTGAATTAGGTACACTAAAAAGATCAAAATAGAAACAAACTGAATAAAAAATTAAAAATTTTATCTAAAAATTTGTTTAAACCGATCGAAACCAATGATGTAATAAAGGAAAATCAAAGTAAGATGTGTTTTAGTAAGAGGTGTGAAAAATTGGTCGAAAATGCAGCTGTTAACCTTATACAATAAACTTAGAAGCAGTTTTTCTAGTCCAGATTCTTAGATTTGTTTAATTTGAGTTGTTCCAACATTTTTTCTACAAAAATACATAATTCAAACTCCTTGTACAATACATGTCTTCTTTTTGGTATTAAAAATGTTTTGAAAATTGATTCCCGATGCAAATCTCTTAATATTGTTGTTATTGTTGAAAAAAGTTCAGTAAAACATTCCGAAAATTTTCATTCTTCTAGTTGTTATTTGCAGCTTTATGGTAAGAACTTATTCCATTAATTTTTTCTTAAATTCCTTCACATTAATTGGTGTAATTTTAGCTATTTTGTTATTAATTTTAAAATTTTGATTCAATTCTGATTATTTTTATAATATGTACAATATTTTTGATTGAAATTATAATTTTGACTTATGATGTTCATTCTGATTTTGAATTGAAAAGCAATTTTTAATTTTCATGAAAAAAAAAAAATATCCTCATTAATATTTAAAAATAAAAATTTTCTTGAATATATTTATACTAAAATTGCGCGATTAAATTATAGATTTTGTTTATATTCAAGTCGGGTAGGGTTTAGTTTGGGGTGTGTAATGGGAATCAATATTAGGTTTAGTTTATGTGTTAGGTTAGATTAAGTTGTTGAAACGTTTTCCATGTATATTCCCTTGAAACCGCAATATTATTCCCAAGGCTAGGAACAGTGTCTTGTCCACCCTATGTCCGGATTTAGGTCTTAATCTTTAAGAATTTTAAAATTTTGCCTTTTAATATGAAATATGGGGACCTCAGTTCAAATCCAAATTTTACATTTTGAAAAAAAAAATTTTTTTTTGTATGCAATAATTTTTTTTTTTAATGAAATTTAATGAAATTTGGGTTTGCTATTTAAAGTTTCGGTTGTATTGTGGTGAATGAGTTCGAACCCAAATTTTGCCTACATTGTATTTAAACATAAAAATAAGAAAATAGGTGAAATATTTTTATTAAATCAAAATTATATTAACACTATTAACAGAAAAAAAGCAAGAATTAGTGTTTTGCCTCTCTCTAGGGGCCCAGAAAAGCAAGAAATTACAGTACAAAGTTGTACTGTAATTTTCATCTTTAGTATAAATTAAATAAACAAAATTAAATGAAAAAATCATTACAATTTTAATGATCATAATGATTTTAAAGTTTTTAAAATATAAATTTGTCAGAAATACCCTACATATTATGCATTTACGCTTATTAATGTAAAGTTTTAAGGTTTCATTGAGAAATTTTATAAAACTAGTTTGTTTTTACATTTTGCAACATTATGAAGTTTGGAATTTATTTGAGACAATGAAATGATGAATGAATATGTTTCAAAATTATCAATTTTATTGTTGATATGTGAATATTTTCATCGTTTGTTCCAATTATATTTAGGTGAACGGCAATAATTCGGTCCCATGCATATAATTTGCTTCTAAAAAAATTTACATTAAGTTACAAATCAAAATTAAATAGGTTTTTAAATTATTTTTTTACAATTAAGTTGATTTTCGAGTCCACAGCGCTTCCGATATAATTTTGAATTTATTATTTAGTTTTTGTGGAGCATGAATAGTTCAATTTTTTCAGAGAATGTTGTAATTTCACCTAAAATTTAAGAAAAAATATATTTTTTATTATTGTGGTTCTATGGTTTTTCTTCAGAGTTAGAAAAATGATTAAAAACATTTAAGACCGCTTTAGGTACATTCACTTAATACTCATTTTCTTGTTAGAGAAACTAAGTAACTAGCAACTATATAGAAACTATATAGAGAGAAACTAAGTATGTTAGCAAATTATTAGAAAATGCAATTTTAAAATATATACAATAATAAAGTTGGGCCAAACCAATGGTTTTTATTGTAGCACTTTTCTCTTCAACAAGTGAAAATAATGCTTTTAAATACAGTCTATGTACACCTCCCACACTATTAAAATTATTTTCATTCATAAACGAAACGATTGCATATTATATTTAGGATGAGCGATTTATGCAGTCTTTGAAATAAAGCAAAAATTAATATAAAGAGGGGTTAACATAATGCTCAATTTTAATGGTTAATTGCATGAGCTAAGAAAAATAAAGATACTTTTTAGTGTCATGGAATTTACCGTTGGTTTTTTGAGTTTATAGAAATTTAAAAAAGCTTGTGGTTTTTAAAATATAAGGCGCCAAAAATTCAAATTTTACAAATTTCAAGATGCGATAAGTTGAGAAGGGGTGGAGACGGGAAAAAATGTTCTTCTAACGAAATCAAATATTTATGAATATCTAAGAGCTGCTAAAATTTCAGACTCCTGTAAGGTACGATGTAGAAGAAAAATGGTATCAAAAATTTGCATGTTCGTATAAAATTTCAGCTTTCTATCTTCAAAGGTGTAGAAGTTCTGTAAACATGTCCATAATAATTTGTTGATTCGTGTCTATAATAGGATAATATTCTTTTCCATAATATTCTTCTCCATAAGTTTATATTATAGCTTGTTTACGGACTGAATTAGGTACACTAAAAAGATCAAAATAGAAACAAACTGAATAAAAAATTAAAAATTTTATCTAAAAATTTGTTTAAACCGATCGAAACCAATGATGTAATAAAGGAAAATCAAAGTAAGATGTGTTTTAGTAAGAGGTGTGAAAAATTGGTCGAAAATACAGCTGTTTACCTTATACAATAAACTTAGAAGCAGTTTTTCTAGTCCAGATTCTTAGATTTGTTTAATTTGAGTTGTTCCAACATTTTTTCTATAAAAATACATATTTCAAACTCCTTGTACAATACATGTCTTCTTTTTGGTATTAAAAATGTTTTGAAAATTGATTCCCGATGCAAATCTCTTAATATTGTTGTTATTGTTGAAAAAAGTTCAGTAAAACATTCCGAAAATTTTCATTCTTCTAGTTGTTATTTGCAGCTTTATGGTAAGAACTTATTCCATTAATTTTTTCTTAAATTCCTTCACATTAATTAGTGTAATTTTAGCTATTTTGTTATTAATTTTAAAATTTTGATTCAATTCTGATTATTTTTATAATATGTACAATATTTTTGATTGAAATTATAATTTTGACTTATGATGTTCATTCTGATTTTGAATTGAAAAGCAATTTTTAATTTTCATGAAAAAAAAAAAATATCCTCATTAATATTTAAAAATAAAAATTTTCTTGAATATATTTATACTAAAATTGCGCGATTAAATTATAGATTTTGTTTATATTCAAGTCGGGTAGGGTTTAGTTTGGGGTGTGTAATGGGAATCAATATTAGGTTTAGTTTATGTGTTAGGTTAGATTAAGTTGTTGAAACGTTTTCCATGTATATTCCCTTGAAACCGCAATATTATTCCCAAGGCTAGGAACAGTGTCTTGTCCACCCTATGTCCGGATTTAGGTCTTAATCTTTAAGAATTTTAAAATTTTGCCTTATAATATGAAATATGGGGACCTCAGTTCAAATCCAAATTTTACATTTTGAAAAAAAAATTTTTTTTTTTGTATGCAATAATTTTTTTTTTTAATGAAATTTAATGAAATTTGGGTTTGCTATTTAAAGTTTCGGTTGTATTGTAGTGAATGAGTTCGAACCCAAATTTTGCCTACATTGTATTTAAACATAAAAATAAGAAAATAGGTGAAATATTTTTATTAAATCAAAATTATATTAACACTATTAACAGAAAAAAAGCAAGAATTAGTGTTTTGCCTCTCTCTAGGGGCCCAGAAAAGCAAGAAATTACAGTACAAAGTTGTACTGTAATTTTCATCTTTAGTATAAATTAAATAAACAAAATTAAATGAAAAAATCATTACAATTTTAATGATCATAATGATTTTAAAGTTTTTAAAATATAAATTTGTCAGAAATACCCTACATATTATGCATTTACGCTTATTAATGTAAAGTTTTAAGGTTTCATTGAGAAATTTTATAAAACTAGTTTGTTTTTACATTTTGCAACATTATGAAGTTTGGAATTTATTTGAGACAATGAAATGATGAATGAATATTTTTCAAAATTATCAATTTTATTGTTGATATTTGAATATTTTCATCGTTTGTTCCAATTATATTTAGGTGAACGGCAATAATTCGGTCCCATGCATATAATTTGCTTCTAAAAAAATTTACATTAAGTTACAAATCAAAATTAAATAGGTTTTTAAATTATTTTTTTACAATTAAGTTGATTTTCGAGTCCACAGCGCTTCCGATATAATTTTGAATTTATTATTTAGTTTTTGTGGAGCATGAATAGTTCAATTTTTTCAGAGAATGTTGTAATTTCACCTAAAATTTAAGAAAAAATATATTTTTTATTATTGTGGTTCTATGGTTTTTCTTCAGAGTTAGAAAAATGATTAAAAACATTTAAGACCGCTTTAGGTACATTCACTTAATACTCCTTTTCTTGTTAGAGAAACTAAGTAACTAGCAACTATATAGAAACTATATAGAGAGAAACTAAGTATGTTAGCAAATTATTAGAAAATGCAATTTTAAAATATATACAATAATAAAGTTGGGCCAAACCAATGGTTTTTATTGTAGCACTTTTCTCTTCAACAAGTGAAAATAATGCTTTTAAATACAGTCTATGTACACCTCCCACACTATTAAAATTATTTTCATTCATAAACGAAACGATTGCATATTATATTTAGGATGAGCGATTTATGCAGTCTTTGAAATAAAGCAAAAATTAATATAAAGAGGGGTTAACATAATGCTCAATTTTAATGGTTAATTGCATGAGCTAAGAAAAATAAAGATACTTTTTAGTGTCATGGAATTTACCGTTGGTTTTTTGCGTTTATAGAAATTTAAAAAAGCTTGTGGTTTTTAAAATATAAGGCGTCAAAAATTCAAATTTTACAAATTTCAAGATGCGATAAGTTGAGAAGGGGTGGAGACGGGAAAAAATGTTCTTCTAACGAAATAAAATATTTATGAATATCTAAGAGCTGCTAAAATTTCAGACTCCTGTAAGGTACGATGTAGAAGAAAAATGGTATAAAAAATTTGCATGTTCGTATAAAATTTCAGCTTTCTATCTTCAAAGGTGTAGAAGTTCTGTAAACATGTCCATAATAATTTGTTGATTCGTGTCTATAATAGGATAATATTCTTTTCCATAATATTCTTCTCCATAAGTTTATATTATAGCTTGTTTACGGACTGAATTAGGTACACTAAAAAGATCAAAATAGAAACAAACTGAATAAAAAATTAAAAATTTTATCTAAAAATTTGTTTAAACCGATCGAAACCAATGATGTAATAAAGGAAAATCAAAGTAAGATGTGTTTTAGTAAGAGGTGTGAAAAATTGGTCGAAAATACAGCTGTTTACCTTATACAATAAACTTAGAAGCAGTTTTTCTAGTCCAGATTCTTAGATTTGTTTAATTTGAGTTGTTCCAACATTTTTTCTATAAAAATACATATTTCAAACTCCTTGTACAATACATGTCTTCTTTTTGGTATTAAAAATGTTTTGAAAATTGATTCCCGATGCAAATCTCTTAATATTGTTGTTATTGTTGAAAAAAGTTCAGTAAAACATTCCGAAAATTTTCATTCTTCTAGTTGTTATTTGCAGCTTTATGGTAAGAACTTATTCCATTAATTTTTTCTTAAATTCCTTCACATTAATTAGTGTAATTTTAGCTATTTTGTTATTAATTTTAAAATTTTGATTCAATTCTGATTATTTTTATAATATGTACAATATTTTTGATTGAAATTATAATTTTGACTTATGATGTTCATTCTGATTTTGAATTGAAAAGCAATTTTTAATTTTCATGAAAAAAAAAAAAATATCCTCATTAATATTTAAAAATAAAAATTTTCTTGAATATATTTATACTAAAATTGCGCGATTAAATTATAGATTTTGTTTATATTCAAGTCGGGTAGGGTTTAGTTTGGGGTGTGTAATGGGAATCAATATTAGGTTTAGTTTATGTGTTAGGTTAGATTAAGTTGTTGAAACGTTTTCCATGTATATTCCCTTGAAACCGCAATATTATTCCCAAGGCTAGGAACAGTGTCTTGTCCACCCTATGTCCGGATTTAGGTCTTAATCTTTAAGAATTTTAAAATTTTGCCTTATAATATGAAATATGGGGACCTCAGTTCAAATCCAAATTTTACATTTTGAAAAAAAAATTTTTTTTTTGTATGCAATAATTTTTTTTTTTTTAATGAAATTTAATGAAATTTGGGTTTGCTATTTAAAGTTTCGGTTGTATTGTAGTGAATGAGTTCGAACCCAAATTTTGCCTACATTGTATTTAAACATAAAAATAAGAAAATAGGTGAAATATTTTTATTAAATCAAAATTATATTAACACTATTAACAGAAAAAAGCAAGAATTAGTGTTTTGCCTCTCTCTAGGGGCCCAGAAAAGCAAGAAATTACAGTACAAAGTTGTACTGTAATTTTCATCTTTAGTATAAATTAAATAAACAAAATTAAATGAAAAAATCATTACAATTTTAATGATCATAATGATTTTAAAGTTTTTAAAATATAAATTTGTCAGAAATACCCTACATATTATGCATTTACGCTTATTAATGTAAAGTTTTAAGGTTTCATTGAGAAATTTTATAAAACTAGTTTGTTTTTACATTTTGCAACATTATGAAGTTTGGAATTTATTTGAGACAATGAAATGATGAATGAATACATTTCAAAATTATCAATTTTATTGTTGATATTTGAATATTTTCATCGTTTGTTCCAATTATATTTAGGTGAACGGCAATAATTCGGTCCCATGCATATAATTTGCTTCTAAAAAAATTTACATTAAGTTACAAATCAAAATTAAATAGGTTTTTAAATTATTTTTTTACAATTAAGTTGATTTTCGAGTCCACAGCGCTTCCGATATAATTTTGAATTTATTATTTAGTTTTTGTGGAGCATGAATAGTTCAATTTTTTCAGAGAATATTGTAATTTCACCTAAAATTTAAAAAAAAATATATTTTTTATTATTGTGGTTCTATGGTTTTTCTTCAGAGTTAGAAAAATGATTAAAAACATTTAAGACCGCTTTAGGTACATTCACTTAATACTCATTTTCTTGTTAGAGAAACTAAGTAACTAGCAACTATATAGAAACTATATAGAGAGAAACTAAGTATGTTAGCAAATTATTAGAAAATGCAATTTTAAAATATATACAATAATAAAGTTGGGCCAAACCAATGGTTTTTATTGTAGCACTTTTCTCTTCAACAAGTGAAAATACTGCTTTTAAATACAGTCTATGTACACCTCCCACACTATTAAAATTATTTTCATTCATAAACGAAACGATTGCATATTATATTTAGGATGAGCGATTTATGCAGTCTTTGAAATAAAGCAAAAATTAATATAAAGAGGGGTTAACATAATGCTCAATTTTAAGGGTTAATTGCATGAGCTAAGAAAAATAAAGATACTTTTTAGTGTCATGGAATTCACCGTTAGTTTTTTGCGTTTATAGAAATTTAAAAAAGCTTGTGGTTTTTAAAATATAAGGCGTCAAAAATTCAAATTTTACAAATTTCAAGATGCGATAACTTGAGAAGGGGTGGAGATGGGAAAAAATGTTCTTCTAACGAAATAAAATATTTATAAATATCTAAGAGCTGCTAAAATTTCAGACTCCTGTAAGTTACGATGTAGAAGAAAAATGGTATCAAAAATTTGGGAAAAACGGATTTTAGATAACGGTAAATTTTAACGGCCATTTCAGAAATGTTATGCAGCAATAGAGGAAGCCAGCCACTATTTTTCTGCTTTTACAAAATTTGAAAAATGATTATGGTTTCACGGCAATAAATAGTTAAAAAATGGCATCTTTAGGGTTTTAGGGGGGTATAACTTCTAGGGAGGGAGAAATAGGTAAAAATTTCCTTCTACAGAAATAAGATTCTAGTAAAGATCCATGTTCGTATAAAATTTCAGCTTTCTATCTTCAAAGGTGTAGAAGTTTTGTAAACATGTCCATAATAATTTGTTGATTCGTGTCTATAATAGGATAATATTCTTTTCCATAATATTCTTCTCCATAAGTTTATATTATAGCTTGTTTACGGGCTGAATTAGGTACACTAAAAAGATCAAAATAGAAACAGACTGAATTAAAAATTAAAAATTTTATCTAAAAATTTGTTTAAACCGATCGAAACCAATGTAGTAATAAAGGAAAATCAAAGTAAGGTGTGTTTTAGTCAGAAGTGTGAAAAATTGGTCGAAAATACAGCTGTTTACCTTATACAATAAACTTAGAAGCAGTTTTTCTGGTCCAGATTCTTAGCTTTGTTTAATTTGAGTTGTTCCAACATTTTTTCTATAAAAATACATATTTCAAACTCCGTGTACAATACATGTCTTCTCTTTGGTATTAAAAATGTTTCGAAAATTGATTCCCGATGTAAATCTCTTAATATTGTTGTTATTGTTCAAAAAAGTTCAGTAAAACATTCCGAAAATTTTCATTCTTCTAGTTGTTATTTGCAGCTTTATGGTAAGAACTTATTCCATTAATTTTTTCTTAAATTCCTTCACATTAATTAGTGTAATTTTAGCTATTTTGTTATTAATTTTAAAATTTTGATTCAATTCTGATTATTTTTATAATATGTACAATATTTTTGATTGAAATTATAATTTTGACTTATGATGTTCATTCTGATTTTGAATTGAAAAGCAATTTTTAATTTTCATGAAAAAAAAAAAATATCCTCATTAATATTTAAAAATAAAAATTTTCTTGAATATATTTATACTAAAATTGCGCGATTAAATTATAGATTTTGTTTATATTCAAGTCGGGTAGGGTTTAGTTTGGGGTGTGTAATGGGAATCAATATTAGGTTTAGTTTATGTGTTAGGTTAGATTAAGTTGTTGAAACGTTTTCCATGTATATTCCCTTGAAACCGCAATATTATTCCCAAGGCTAGGAACACCCTATGTCCGGATTTAGGTCTTAATCTTTAAGAATTTTAAAATTTTGCCTTATAATATGAAATATGGGGACCTCAGTTCAAATCCAAATTTTACATTTTGAAAAAAAAATTTTTTTTTTGTATGCAATAATTTTTTTTTTTTTAATGAAATTTAATGAAATTTGGGTTTGCTATTTAAAGTTTCGGTTGTATTGTAGTGAATGAGTTCGAACCCAAATTTTGCCTACATTGTATTTAAACATAAAAATAAGAAAATAGGTGAAATATTTTTATTAAATCAAAATTATATTAACACTATTAACAGAAAAAAGCAAGAATTAGTGTTTTGCCTCTCTCTAGGGGCCCAGAAAAGCAAGAAATTACAGTACAAAGTTGTACTGTAATTTTCATCTTTAGTATAAATTAAATAAACAAAATTAAATGAAAAAATCATTACAATTTTAATGATCATAATGATTTTAAAGTTTTTAAAATATAAATTTGTCAGAAATACCCTACATATTATGCATTTACGCTTATTAATGTAAAGTTTTAAGGTTTCATTGTGAAATTTTATAAAACTAGTTTGTTTTTACATTTTGCAACATTATGAAGTTTGGAATTTATTTGAGACAATGAAATGATGAATGAATACATTTCAAAATTATCAATTTTATTGTTGATATGTGAATATTTTCATCGTTTGTTCCAATTATATTTAAGTAAACGGCAATAATTCGGTCCCATGCATATAATTTGCTTCTAAAAAAATTTACATTAAGTTACAAATCAAAATTAAATAGGTTTTTAAATTATTTTTTTACAATTAAGTTGATTTTCGAGTCCACAGCGCTTCCGATATAATTTTGAATTTATTGTTTAGTTTTTGTGGAGCATGAATAGTTCAATTTTTTCAGAGAATGTTGTAATTTCACCTAAAATTTAAGAAAAAATATATTTTTTATTATTGTGGTTCTATGGTTTTTCTTCAGAGTTAGAAAAATGATTAAAAACATTTAAGACCGCTTTAGGTACATTCACTTAATACTCATTTTCTTGTTAGAGAAACTAAGTAACTAGCAACTATATAGAAACTATATAGAGAGAAACTAAGTATGTTAGCAAATTATTAGAAAATGCAATTTTAAAATATATACAATAATAAAGTTGGGCCAAACCAATGGTTTTTATTGTAGCACTTTTCTCTTCAACAAGTGAAAATAATGCTTTTAAATACAGTCTATGTAAACCTCCCACACTATTAAAATTATTTTCATTCATAAACGAAACGATTGCATATTATATTTAGGATGAGCGATTTATGCAGTCTTTGAAATAAAGCAAAAATTAATATAAAGAGGGGTTAACATAATGCTCAATTTTAATGGTTAATTGCATGAGCTAAGAAAAATAAAGATACTTTTTAGTGTCATGGAATTTACCGTTGGTTTTTTGCGTTTATAGAAATTTAAAAAAGCTTGTGGTTTTTAAAATATAAGGCGTCAAAAATTCAAATTTTACAAATTTCAAGATGCGATAAGTTGAGAAGGGGTGGAGACGGGAAAAAATGTTCTTCTAACGAAATAAAATATTTATGAATATCTAAGAGCTGCTAAAACTTCAGACTCCTGTAAGGTACGATGTAGAAGAAAAATGGTATCAAAAATTTGCATGTTCGTATAAAATTTCAGCTTTCTATCTTCAAAGGTGTAGAAGTTCTGTAAACATGTCCATAATAATTTGTTGATTCGTGTCTATAATAGGATAATATTCCTTTCCATAATATTCTTCTCCATAAGTTTATATTATAGCTTGTTTACGGACTGAATTAGGTACACTAAAAAGATCAAAATAGAAACAAACTGAATAAAAAATTAAAAATTTTATCTAAAAATTTGTTTAAACCGATCGAAACCAATGATGTAATAAAGGAAAATCAAAGTAAGATGTGTTTTAGTAAGAGGTGTGAAAAATTGGTCGAAAATACAGCTGTTTACCTTATACAATAAACTTAGAAGCAGTTTTTCTAGTCCAGATTCTTAGATTTGTTTAATTTGAGTTGTTCCAACATTTTTTCTATAAAAATACATATTTCAAACTCCTTGTACAATACATGTCTTCTTTTTGGTATTAAAAATGTTTTGAAAATTGATTCCCGATGCAAATCTCTTAATATTGTTGTTATTGTTGAAAAAAGTTCAGTAAAACATTCCGAAAATTTTCATTCTTCTAGTTGTTATTTGCAGCTTTATGGTAAGAACTTATTCCATTAATTTTTTCTTAAATTCCTTCACATTAATTGGTGTAATTTTAGCTATTTTGTTATTAATTTTAAAATTTTGATTCAATTCTGATTATTTTTATAATATGTACAATATTTTTGATTGAAATTATAATTTTGACTTATGATGTTCATTCTGATTTTGAATTGAAAAGCAATTTTTAATTTTCATGAAAAAAAAAAATATCCTCATTAATATTTAAAAATAAAAATTTTCTTGAATATATTTATACTAAAATTGCGCGATTAAATTATAGATTTTGTTTATATTCAAGTCGGGTAGGGTTTAGTTTGGGGTGTGTAATGGGAATCAATATTAGGTTTAGTTTATGTGTTAGGTTAGATTAAGTTGTTGAAACGTTTTCCATGTATATTCCCTTGAAACCGCAATATTATTCCCAAGGCTAGGAACAGTGTCTTGTCCACTCTATGTCCGGATTTAGGTCTTAATCTTTAAGAATTTTAAAATTTTGCCTTATAATATGAAATATGGGGACCTCAGTTCAAATCCAAATTTTACATTTTGAAAAAAAAAATTTTTTTTTGTATGCAATAATTTTTTTTTTTTTAATGAAATTTAATGAAATTTGGGTTTGCTATTTAAAGTTTCGGTTGTATTGTAGTGAATGAGTTCGAACACAAATTTTGCCTACATTGTATTTAAACATAAAAATAAGAAAATAGGTGAAATATTTTTATTAAATCAAAATTATATTAACACTATTAACAGAAAAAAAGCAAGAATTAGTGTTTTGCCTCTCTCTAGGGGTCCAGAAAAGCAAAAAATTACAGTACAAAGTTGTACTGTAATTTTCATCTTTAGTATAAACGAAATTAAATGAAAAAATCATTACAATTTTAATGATCATAATGATTTTAAAGTTTTTAAAATATAAATTTGTCAGAAATACCCTACATATTATGCATTTACGCTTATTAATGTAAAGTTTTAAGGTTTCATTGTGAAATTTTATAAAACTAGTTTGTTTTTACATTTTGCAACATTATGAAGTTTGGAATTTATTTGAGACAATGAAATGATGAATGAATACGTTTCAAAATTATCAATTTTATTGTTGATATTTGAATATTTTCATCGTTTGTTCCAATTATATTTAGGTAAACGGCAATAATTCGGTCCCATGCATATAATTTGCTTCTAAAAAAATTTACATTAAGTTACAAATCAAAATTAAATAGGTTTTTAAATTATTTTTTTACAATTAAGTTGATTTTCGGGTCCACAGCGCTTCCGATATAATTTTGAATTTATTATTTAGTTTTTGTGGAGCATGAATAGTTCAATTTTTTCAGAAAATGTTGTAATTTCACCTAAAATTTAAGAAAAAATATATTTTTTATTATTGTGGTTCTATGGTTTTTCTTCAGAGTTAGAAAAATGATTAAAAACATTTAAGACCGCTTTAGGTACATTCACTTAATACTCATTTTCTTGTTAGAGAAACTAAGTAACTAGCAACTATATAGAAACTATATAGAGAGAAACTAAGTATGTTAGCAAATTATTAGAAAATGCAATTTTAAAATATATACAATAATAAAGTTGGGCCAAACCAATGGTTTTTATTGTAGCACTTTTCTCTTCAACAAGTGAAAATAATGCTTTTAAATACAGTCTATGTACACCTCCCACACTATTAAAAATATTTTCATTCATAAACGAAACGATTGCATATTATATTTAGGATGAGCGATTTATGCAGTCTTTGAAATAAAGCAAAAATTAATATAAAGAGGGGTTAACATAATGCTCAATTTTAAGGGTTAATTGCATGAGCTAAGAAAAATAAAGATACTTTTTAGTGTCATGGAATTTACCGTTGGTTTTTTGTGTTTATAGAAATTTAAACAAGTAAAAACGTTTCAGTCGGTAAAAACCGATTGAATTATACCCTGCACCTTTCGTTGTTGTATAGCAATTACTCAAACCTGTGAAACCATTCTATAGAAACTTTACGGATATGTTTGACCTATAACAGACACACAACTGCCAAGTTTCATGAATCTGACTTGATTATTCTTCCAAATATTTAAAATTAGCTTCTGGAGTTGTATGGCAGGTACCCGAACCTGTCAAGCAATTTCACTAAAACTTCGCAAATATATCTGATCTATAATTGGACACACAACTGCTAAGTTTCATGAATCTAACTTTTTTATTTTTCCAAATATTTAAAATAAGCTTTTGGACTTATATGGGAGCTTCTCGAACCTACCAAGCAATTCCACCAAAACTTCAGAAATATCTTTGACCTATAATTGGACACACAATTGCCAAGTTTTATGAATCTGACTTTATTATTTTTCCAAATATTTAAAATAAGCTTTTGGGCTTGTATGGGAGCCACTCGAACCTGTCAAGTGATTCCACCAAAACTTCAGAAATATCTTTGACCTATAATTGGACACACAACTGCCAAATTTCATGAATCTGACTTGATTATTCTTCCAAATATTTAAAATTAGCTTCTGGAGTTGTATGGCAGGTACCCGAACCTGTAGAGCAATTCCACTAAAACTTCAGAAATATATCTGACCTATAATTGGACACATAACTGCCAAGTTTCATGAATCTGACTTTATTATTTTGCCGAATATAAAAAATTTGCTTTTGGAGTTGTATGGCACCCACCCGAACCGGTGCAGCTATACTATTAAAATTTTTAGAGCATATGTAGAATATAATTGGACACATGTATACAAAATTTTATATTTGTACCTTTATTAGTTTTTCAAATATTTAAAATAAACTCTTTGAGTTGTATGGCAGCTGCCCGAACCCGTTGTCCGAATTAATCCAATAACAATAGGGTTCGTCCTTGGCACAAAAGAAACAACTTGTGAAAGTTTGGTGTCGATTGCATTATTCGTTTTTGAGTTATCGTGCGATCGGACGGACGGACGGACGGACGGACGGACGGACGGACGGACGGACGGACATGTCTAAATCAACGCAGAATTTTACGCTGAGCAAGAATATATATATATGTCCATACCGCAGATGACTCCTTCAAGTAGTTACAAACTCCATACCAAAGTTAATATACCCTTCACGAAGTGCAGGGTATAAAAAGCTTGTGGTTAAAGGCGTCACAAATTCAAATTTTACAAATTTCAAGATGCGATAAGTTGAGAAGGGGTGGAGACGGGAAAAAATGTTCTTCTAACGAAATAAAATATTGATGAATATCTAAGAGCTGCTAAAATTTCAGACTCCTGTAAGGTACGATGTAGAAGAAAAATGGTATCAAAAATTTGCATGTTCGTATAAAATTTCAGCTTTCTATCTTCAAAGGTGTAGAAGTTCTGTAAACATGTCCATAATAATTTGTTGATTCGTGTCTATAATAGGATAATATTCCTTTCCATAATATTCTTCTCCATAAGTTTATATTATAGCTTGTTTACGGACTGAATTAGGTACTAAAAAGATCAAAATAGAAACAAACTGAATAAAAAATTAAAAATTTTATCTAAAAATTTGTTTAAACCGATCGAAACCAATGATGTAATAAAGGAAAATCAAAGTAAGATGTGTTTTAGTAAGAGGTGTGAAAAATTTGTCGAAAATACAGCTGTTTACCTTATACAATAAACTTAGAAGCAGTTTTTCTAGTCCAGATTCTTAGATTTGTTTAATTTGAGTTGTTCCAACATTTTTTCTACAAAAATACATATTTCAAACTCCTTGTACAATACATGTCTTCTTTTTGGTATTAAAAATGTTTTGAAAATTGATTCCCGATGCAAATCTCTTAATATTGTTGTTATTGTTGAAAAAAGTTCAGTAAAACATTCCGAAAATTTTCATTCTTCTAGTTGTTATTTGCAGCTTTATGGTAAGAACTTATTCCATTAATTTTTTCTTAAATTCCTTCACATTAATTGGTGTAATTTTAGCTATTTTGTTATTAATTTTAAAATTTTGATTCAATTCTGATTATTTTTATAATATGTACAATATTTTTGATTGAAATTATAATTTTGACTTATGATGTTCATTCTGATTTTGAATTGAAAAGCAATTTTTAATTTTCATGAAAAAAAAAAAATATCCTCATTAATATTTAAAAATAAAAATTTTCTTGAATATACTTATACTAAAATTGCGCGATTAAATTATAGATTTTGTTTATATTCAAGTCGGGTAGGGTTTAGTTTGGGGTGTGTAATGGGAATCAATATTAGGTTTAGTTTATGTGTTAGGTTAGATTAAGTTGTTGAAACGTTTTCCATGTATATTCCCTTGAAACCGCAATATTATTCCCAAGGCTAGGAACAGTGTCTTGTCCACCCTATGTCCGGATTTAGGTCTTAATCTTTAAGAATTTTAAAATTTTGCCTTTTAATATGAAATATGGGGACCTCAGTTCAAATCCAAATTTTACATTTTGAAAAAAAAATTTTTTTTTTGTATGCAATAATTTTTTTTTTTAATGAAATTTAATGAAATTTGGGTTTGCTATTTAAAGTTTCGGTTGTATTGTAGTGAATGAGTTCGAACCCAAATTTTGCCTACATTGTATTTAAACATAAAAATAAGAAAATAGGTGAAATATTTTTATTAAATCAAAATTATATTAACACTATTAACAGAAAAAAGCAAAAATTAGTGTTTTGCCTCTCTCTAGGGGCCCAGAAAAGCAAGAAATTACAGTACAAAGTTGTACTGTAATTTTCATCTTTAGTATAAATTAAATAAACAAAATTAAATGAAAAAATCATTACAATTTTAATGATCATAATGATTTTAAAGTTTTTAAAATATAAATTTGTCAGAAATATCCTACATATTATGCATTTACGCTTATTAATGTAAAGTTTTAAGGTTTCATTGAGAAATTTTATAAAACTAGTTTGTTTTTACATTTTGCAACATTATGAAGTTTGGAATTTATTTGAGACAATGAAATGATGAATGAATACGTTTCAAAATTATCAATTTTATTGTTGATATTTGAATATTTTCATCGTTTGTTCCAATTATATTTAGGTAAACGGCAATAATTCGGTCCCATGCATATAATTTTCTTCTAAAAAAATTTACATTAAGTTACAAATCAAAATTAAATAGGTTTTTAAATTATTTTTTTACAATTAAGTTGATTTTCGAGTCCACAGCGCTTCCGATATAATTTTGAATTTATTATTTAGTTTTTGTGGAGCATGAATAGTTAAATTTTTTCAGAGAATGTTGTAATTTCACCTAAAATTTAAGAAAAAATATATTTTTTATTATTGTGGTTCTATGGTTTTTCTTCAGAGTTAGAAAAATGATTAAAAACATTTAAGACCGCTTTAGGTACATTCACTTAATACTCATTTTCTTGTTAGAGAAACTAAGTAACTAGCAACTATATAGAAACTATATAGAGAGAAACTAAGTATGTTAGCAAATTATTAGAAAATGCAATTTTAAAATATATACAATAATAAAGTTGGGCCAAACCAATGGTTTTTATTGTAGCACTTTTCTCTTCAACAAGTGAAAATACTGCTTTTAAATACAGTCTATGTAAACCTCCCACACTATTAAAATTATTTTCATTCATAAACGAAACGATTGCATATTATATTTAGGATGAGCGATTTATGCAGTCTTTGAAATAAAGCAAAAATTAATATAAAGAGGGGTTAACATAATGCTCAATTTTAATGGTTAATTGCATGAGCTAAGAAAAATAAAGATACTTTTTAGTGTCATGGAATTTACCGTTGGTTTTTTGCGTTTATAGAAATTTAAAAAAGCTTGTGGTTTTTAAAATATAAGGCGTCAAAAATTCAAATTTTACAAATTTCAAGATGCGATAAGTTGAGAAGGGGTGGAGACGGGAAAAAATGTTCTTCTAACGAAATAAAATATTGATGAATATCTAAGAGCTGCTAAAATTTCAGACTCCTGTAAGGTACGATGTAGAAGAAAAATGGTATCAAAAATTTGCATGTTCGTATAAAATTTCAGCTTTCTATCTTCAAAGGTGTAGAAGTTCTGTAAACATGTCCATAATAATTTGTTGATTCGTGTCTATAATAGGATAATATTCCTTTCCATAATATTCTTCTCCATAAGTTTATATTATAGCTTGTTTACGGACTGAATTAGGTACACTAAAAAGATCAAAATAGAAACAAACTGAATAAAAAATTAAAAATTTTATCTAAAAATTTGTTTAAACCGATCGAAACCAATGACGTAATAAAGGAAAATCAAAGTAAGATGTGTTTTAGTAAGAGGTGTGAAAAATTGGTCGAAAATATGAAAAATGGTGATTCTTAGATTTGTTTAATTTGAGTTGTTCCAACATTTTTTCTACAAAAATACATATTTCAAACTCCTTGTACAATACATGTCTTCTTTTTGGTATTAAAAATGTTTTGAAAATTGATTCCCGATGCAAATCTCTTAATATTGTTGTTATTGTTGAAAAAAGTTCAGTAAAACATTCCGAAAATTTTCATTCTTCTAGTTGTTATTTGCAGCTTTATGGTAAGAACTTATTCCATTAATTTTTTCTTAAATTCCTTCACATTAATTGGTGTAATTTTAGCTATTTTGTTATTAATTTTAAAATTTTGATTCAATTCTGATTATTTTTATAATATGTACAATATTTTTGATTGAAATTATAATTTTGACTTATGATGTTCATTCTGATTTTGAATTGAAAAGCAATTTTTAATTTTCATGAAAAAAAAAAAATATCCTCATTAATATTTAAAAATAAAAATTTTCTTGAATATATTTATACTAAAATTGCGCGATTAAATTATAGATTTTGTTTATATTCAAGTCGGGTAGGGTTTAGTTTGGGGTGTGTAATGGGAATCAATATTAGGTTTAGTTTATGTGTTAGGTTAGATTAAGTTGTTGAAACGTTTTCCATGTATATTCCCTTGAAACCGCAATATTATTCCCAAGGCTAGGAACAGTGTCTTGTCCACCCTATGTCCGGATTTAAGTCTTAATCTTTAAGAATTTTAAAATTTTGCCTTTTAATATGAAATATGGGGACCTCAGTTCAAATCCAAATTTTACATTTTGAAAAAAATATTTTTTTTTTTTAATGAAATTTAATGAAATTTGGGTTTGCTATTTAAAGTTTCGGTTGTATTGTAGTGAATGAGTTCGAACCCAAATTTTGCCTACATTGTATTTAAACATAAAAATAAGAAAATAGGTGAAATATTTTTATTAAATCAAAATTATATTAACACTATTAACAGAAAAAAGCAAGAATTAGGGTTTTGCCTCTCTCTAGGGGCCCAGAAAAGCAAGAAATTACAGTACAAAGTTGTACTGTAATTTTCATCTTTAGTATAAATTAAATAAACAAAATTAAATGAAAAAATCATTACAATTTTAATGATCACAATGATTTTAAAGTTTTTAAAATATAAATTTGTCAGAAATACCCTACATATTATGCATTTACGCTTATTAATGTAAAGTTTTAAGGTTTCATTGAGAAATTTTATAAAACTAGTTTGTTTTTACATTTTGCAACATTATGAAGTTTGGAATTTATTTGAGACAATGAAATGATGAATGAATACGTTTCAAAATTATCAATTTTATTGTTGATATTTGAATATTTTCATCGTTTGTTCCAATTATATTTAGGTAAACGGCAATAATTCGGTCCCATGCATATAATTTTCTTCTAAAAAAATTTACATTAAGTTACAAATCAAAATTAAATAGGTTTTTAAATTATTTTTTTACAATTAAGTTGATTTTCGAGTCCACAGCGCTTCCGATATAATTTTGAATTTATTATTTAGTTTTTGTGGAGCATGAATAGTTCAATTTTTTCAGAGAATGTTGTAATTTCACCTAAAATTTAAGAAAAAATATATTTTTTATTATTGTGGTTCTATGGTTTTTCTTCTGAGTTAGAAAAATGATTAAAAACATTTAAGACCGCTTTAGGTACATTCACTTAATACTCATTTTCTTGTTAGAGAAACTAAGTAACTAGCAACTATATAGAAACTATATAGAGAGAAACTAAGTATGTTAGCAAATTATTAGAAAATGCAATTTTAAAATATATACAATAATAAAGTTGGGCCAAACCAATGGTTTTTATTGTAGCACTTTTCTCTTCAACAAGTGAAAATACTGCTTTTAAATACAGTCTATGTACACCTCCCACACTATTAAAATTATTTTCATTCATAAACGAAACGATTGCATATTATATTTAGGATGAGCGATTTATGCAGTCTTTGAAATAAAGCAAAAATTAATATAAAGAGGGGTTAACATAATGCTCAATTTTAATGGTTAATTGCATGAGCTAAGAAAAATAACGATACTTTTTAGTGTCATGGAATTTACCGTTGGTTTTTTGCGTTTATAGAAATTTAAAAAAGCTTGTGGTTTTTTATACTCTGCACTTCGTGAAGGGTATATTAACTTTGGTATGGAGTTTGTAACTACTTGAAGGAGTCATCTGCGGTATGGACATATATATATATTCTTGCTCAGCGTAAAATTCTGCGTCGATTTAGACATGTCCGTCCGTCCGTCCGTCCGTTCGCATGATAACTCAAAAACGAATAATGCAATCGACACCAAACTTTCACAAGTTTTTTCTTTTGTGCCAAGGACGAGCCCTATTGTTATTGGACTAATTCGGACAACGGGTTCGGGTAGCTGCCATACAACTCAAAGAGTTTATTTTAAATATTTCAAAAACTAATAAAGCTATAAATATAAAACTTTGTATACATGTGTACAATTATATTCTAGATATGCTCTAAAAATTATAATGGGATAGCTGCTCCGGTTCGGGTGGCTGCCATACAACTCCAACAGCAAATTTTTTATATTCGGCAAAATAATAAAGTCAGATTCATAAAACTTGGCAGTCATGTGTCCAATTATAGGTCAAATATACTTCTGAAGTTTTAGAGGAATTGCTTTACAGGTTCGGGTACCTGCCATACAACTCCAGAAGCTAATTTTAAATATTTGGAAAAATAATAAAGTCAGATTCATGAAACTTGGCAGTTGGATGTCCGATTATAGATCAGATATATTTGTGAAGTTTTAGAGGAATTGCTTGACAGGTTCGGGTACTTGCCATACAACTCCAGAAGCTAATTTTAAATATTTGGAAAAATAATAAAGTCAGATTGATGAAACTTGGCAGTTGTGTGTCCAATTATAGGTCAGACATATTTCTAAAGTTTTAATGGGATTGCTTGACAGGTTCGAGTAGCTCCCATACAAGTCTTAAAGCTTATTCTTAATATTTGGAAAAATAATAAAGTCAGATCCATGAAACTTGGCAGTTGTGTGTCCGATTATAGATCATATATATTTGTGAAGTTTTAGTGGAATTGCTTGACAGATTCGGGGACTTGCCAAACAACTCCAAAAGCATATTTTAAATATTTGGAAAAATAATAAAGTCAGATTCATAATACTTGGCAGTTGTGTGTCCGATTGTAGATCAGATATATTTGTGAAGTTTTGATGGAATTGTTTGACAGGTTCAGGTACTTGCCATACAACTCCAAAAGCTAATTTTAAATATTTGGAAAAATTATAAAGTCAGATTCATGAAACTTGGCAGTCGGATGTCCAATTATAGGTCAGACATATCCGTGAAGTTTCTACAGAATGACTTCACAGGTTCGAGTAATTGCTACACAATAACGAAAGGTGCAGGGTATTATTCAATCGGTTTATAAAGACTGAAACGTTTTTACTTGTTAAAATATAAGGCGTCAAAAATTCAAATTTTACAAATTTCAAGATGCGATAAGTTGAGAAGGGGTGGAGACGGGAGAAAATGTTCTTCTAACGAAATAAAATATTTATGAATATCTAAGAGCTGCTAAAATTTCAGACTCCTGTAAGGTACGATGTAGAAGAAAAATGGTATCAAAAATTTGCATGTTCGTATAAAATTTCAGCTTTCTATCTTCAAAGGTGTAGAAGTTCTGTAAACATGTCCATAATAATTTGTTGATTCGTGTCTATAATAGGATAATATTCTTTTCCATAATATTCTTCTCCATAAGTTTATATTATAGCTTGTTTACGGACTGAATTAGGTACACTAAAAAGATCAAAATAGAAACAGACTGAATTAAAAATTAAAAATTTTATCTAAAAATTTGTTTAAACCGATCGAAACCAATGATGTAATAAAGGAAAATCAAAGTAAGGTGTGTTTTAGTCAGAGGTGTGAAAAATTGGTCGAAAATACAGCTGTTTACCTTATACAATAAACTTGGAAGCAGTTTTTCTAGTCCAGATTCTTAGATTTGTTTAATTTGAGTTGTTCCAACATTTTTTCTATAAAAATACATATTTCAAACTCCTTGTACAATACATGTCTTCTTTTTGGTATTAAAAATGTTTTGAAAATTGATTCCCGATGTAAATCTCTTAATATTGTTGTTATTGTTGAAAAAAGTTCAGTAAAACATTCCGAAAATTTTCATTCTTCTAGTTGTTATTTGCAGCTTTATGGTAAGAACTTATTCCATTAATTTTTTCTTAAATTCCTTCACATTAATTAGTGTAATTTTAGCTATTTTGTTATTAATTTTAAAATTTTGATTCAATTCTGATTATTTTTATAATATGTACAATATTTTTGATTGAAATTATAATTTTGACTTATGATGTTCATTCTGATTTTGAATTGAAAAGCAATTTTTAATTTTCATGAAAAAAAAAAAATATCCTCATTAATATTTAAAAATAAAAATTTTCTTTAATATATTTATACTAAAATTGCGCGATTAAATTATAGATTTTGTTTATATTCAAGTCGGGTAGGGTTTAGTTTGGGGTGTGTAATGGGAATCAATATTAGGTTTAGTTTATGTGTTAGGTTAGATTAAGTTGTTGAAACGTTTTCCATGTATATTCCCTTGAAACCGCAATATTATTCCCAAGGCTAGGAACAGTGTCTTGTCCACCCTATGTCCGGATTTAGGTCTTAATCTTTAAGAATTTTAAAATTTTGCCTTATAATATGAAATATGGGGACCTCAGTTCAAATCCAAATTTTACATTTTGAAAAAAAAATTTTTTTTTGTATGCAATAATTTTTTTTTTTTAATGAAATTTAATGAAATTTGGGTTTGCTATTTAAAGTTTCGGTTGTATTGTAGTGAATGAATTCGAACACAAATTTTGCCTACATTGTATTTAAACATAAAAATAAGAAAATAGGTGAAATATTTTTATTAAATCAAAATTATATTAACACTATTAACAGAAAAAAGCAAGAATTAGTGTTTTGCCTCTCTCTAGGGGCCCAGAAAAGCAAGAAATTACAGTACAAAGTTGTACTGTAATTTTCATCTTTAGTATAAATTAAATAAACAAAATTAAATGAAAAAATCATTACAATTTTAATGATCATAATGATTTTAAAGTTTTTAAAATATAAATTTGTCAGAAATACCCTACATATTATGCATTTACGCTTATTAATGTAAAGTTTTAAGGTTTCATTGAGAAATTTTATAAAACTAGTTTGTTTTTACATTTTGCAACATTATGAAGTTTGGAATTTATTTGAGACAATGAAATGATGAATGAATATGTTTCAAAATTATCAATTTTATTGTTGATATTTGAATATTTTCATCGTTTGTTCCAATTATATTTAGGTAAACGGCAATAATTCGGTCCCATGCATATAATTTGCTTCTAAAAAAATTTACATTAAGTTACAAATCAAAATTAAATAGGTTTTTAAATTATTTTTTTACAATTAAGTTGATTTTCGAGTCCACAGCGCTTCCGATATAATTTTGAATTTATTATTTAGTTTTTGTGGAGCATGAATAGTTCAATTTTTTCAGAGAATGTTGTAATTTCACCTAAAATTTAAGAAAAAATATATTTTTTATTATTGTGGTTCTATGGTTTTTCTTCAGAGTTAGAAAAATGATTAAAAACATTTAAGACCGCTTTAGGTACATTCACTTAATACTCATTTTCTTGTTAGAGAAACTAAGTAACTAGCAACTATATAGAAACTATATAGAGAGAAACTAAGTATGTTAGCAAATTATTAGAAAATGCAATTTTAAAATATATACAATAATAAAGTTGGGCCAAACCAATGGTTTTTATTGTAGCACTTTTCTCTTCAACAAGTGAAAATAATGCTTTTAAATACAGTCTATGTACACCTCCCACACTATTAAAATTATTTTCATTCATAAACGAAACGATTGCATATTATATTTAGGATGAGCGATTTATGCAGTCTTTGAAATAAAGCAAAAATTAATATAAAGAGGGGTTAACATAATGCTCAATTTTAATGGTTAATTGCATGAGCTAAGAAAAATAAAGATACTTTTTAGTGTCATGGAATTTACCGTTGGTTTTTTGCGTTTATAGAAATTTAAAAAAGCTTGTGGTTTTTAAAATATAAGGCGCCAAAAATTCAAATTTTACAAATTTCAAGATGCGATAAGTTGAGAAGGGGTGGAGACGGGAAAAAATGTTCTTCTAACGAAATAAAATATTTATGAATATCTAAGAGCTGCTAAAATTTCAGACTCCTGTAAGGTACGATGTAGAAAAAAAATGGTATCAAAAATTTGCATGTTCGTATAAAATTTCAACTTTCTATCTTCAAAGGTGTAGAAGTTCTGTAAACATGTCCATAATAATTTGTTGATTCGTGTCTATAATAGGATAATATTCTTTTCCATAATATTCTTCTCCATAAGTTTATATTATAGCTTGTTTACGGACTGAATTAGGTACACTAAAAAGATCAAAATAGAAACAAACTGAATAAAAAATTAAAAATTTTATCTAAAAATTTGTTTAAACCGATCGAAACCAATGATGTAATAAAGGAAAATCAAAGTAAGATGTGTTTTAGTCAGAGGTGTGAAAAATTGGTCGAAAATACAGCTGTTTACCTTATACAATAAACTTAGAAGCAGTTTTTCTAGTCCAGATTCTTAGATTTGTTTAATTTGAGTTGTTCCAACATTTTTTCTATAAAAATACATATTTCAAACTCCTTGTACAATACATGTCTTCTTTTTGGTATTAAAAATGTTTTGAAAATTGATTCCCGATGTAAATCTCTTAATATTGTTGTTATTGTTGAAAAAAGTTCAGTAAAACATTCCGAAAATTTTCATTCTTCTAGTTGTTATTTGCAGCTTTATGGTAAGAACTTATTCCATTAATTTTTTCTTAAATTCCTTCACATTAATTAGTGTAATTTTAGCTATTTTGTTATTAATTTTAAAATTTTGATTCAATTCTGGTTATTTTTATAATATGTACAATATTTTTGATTGAAATTATAATTTTGACTTATGATGTTCATTCTGATTTTGAATTGAAAAGCAATTTTTAATTTTCATGAAAAAAAAAAAATATCCTCATTAATATTTAAAAATAAAAATTTTCTTGAATATATTTATACTAAAATTGCGCGATTAAATTATAGATTTTGTTTATATTCAAGTCGGGTAGGGTTTAGTTTGGGGTGTGTAATGGGAATCAATATTAGGTTTAGTTTATGTGTTAGGTTAGATTAAGTTGTTGAAACGTTTTCCATGTATATTCCCTTGAAACCGCAATATTATTCCCAAGGCTAGGAACAGTGTCTTGTCCACCCTATGTCCGGATTTAGGTCTTAATCTTTAAGAATTTTAAAATTTTGCCTTATAATATGAAATATGGGGACCTCAGTTCAAATCCAAATTTTACATTTTGAAAAAAAAATTTTTTTTTTTGTATGCAATAATTTTTTTTTTTTAATGAAATTTAATGAAATTTGGGTTTGCTATTTAAAGTTTCGGTTGTATTGTAGTGAATGAGTTCGAACCCAAATTTTGCCTACATTGTATTTAAACATAAAAATAAGAAAATAGGTGAAATATTTTTATTAAATCAAAATTATATTAACACTATTAACAGAAAAAAGCAAGAATTAGGGGCCCAGAAAAGCAAGAAATTACAGTACAAAGTTGTACTGTAATTTTCATCTTTAGTATAAATTAAATAAACAAAATTAAATGAAAAAATCATTACAATTTTAATGATCATAATGATTTTAAAGTTTTTAAAATATAAATTTGTCAGAAATACCCTACATATTATGCATTTACGCTTATTAATGTAAAGTTTTAAGGTTTCATTGAGAAATTTTATAAAACTAGTTTGTTTAATTACATTTTGCAACATTATGAAGTTTGGAATTTATTTGAGAGAATGAAATGATGAATGAATATGTTTCAAAATTATCAATTTTATTGTTGATATTTGAATATTTTCATCGTTTGTTCCAATTATATTTAGGTAAACGGCAATAATTCGGTCTCATGCATATAATTTGCTTCTAAAAAAATTTACATTAAGTTACAAATCAAAATTAAATAGGTTTTTAAATTATTTTTTTACAATTAAGTTGATTTTCGAGTCCACAGCGCTTCCGATATAATTTTAAATTTATTATTTAGTTTTTGTGGAGCATGAATAGTTCAATTTTTTCAGAGAATGTTGTAATTTCACCTAAAATTTAAGAAAAAATATATTTTTTATTATTGTGGTTCTATGGTTTTTCTTCAGAGTTAGAAAAATGATTAAAAACATTTAAGACCGCTTTAGGTACATTCACTTAATACTCATTTTCTTGTTAGAGAAACTAAGTAACTAGCAACTATATAGAAACTATATAGAGAGAAACTAAGTATGTTAGCAAATTATTAGAAAATGCAATTTTAAAATATATACAATAATAAAGTTGGGCCAAACCAATGGTTTTTATTGTAGCACTTTTCTCTTCAACAAGTGAAAATAATGCTTGTAATACAGTCTATGTACACCTCCCACACTATTAAAAATATTTTCATTCATAAACGAAACGATTGCATATTATATTTAGGATGAGCGATTTATGCAGTCTTTGAAATAAAGCAAAAATTAATATAAAGAGGGGTTAACATAATGCTCAATTTTAATGGTTAATTGCATGAGCTAAGAAAAATAAAGATACTTTTTAGTGTCATGGAATTTACCGTTGGTTTTTTGCGTTTATAGAAATTTAAAAAAGCTTGTGGTTTTTAAAATATAAGGCGCCAAAAATTCAAATTTTACAAATTTCAAGATGCGATAAGTTGAGAAGGGGTGGAGACGGGAAAAAATGTTCTTCTAACGAAATAAAATATTTATGAATATCTAAGAGCTGCTAAAATTTCAGACTCCTGTAAGGTACAATGTAGAAGAAAAATGGTATCAAAAATTTGCATGTTCGTATAAAATTTCAGCTTTCTATCTTCAAAGGTGTAGAAGTTCTGTAAACATGTCCATAATAATTTGTTGATTCGTGTCTATAATAGGATAATATTCTTTTCCATAATATTCTTCTCCATAAGTTTATATTATAGCTTGTTTACGGACTGAATTAGGTACACTAAAAAGATCAAAATAGAAACAAACTGAATAAAAAATTAAAAATTTTATCTAAAAATTTGTTTAAACCGATCGAAACCAATGATGTAATAAAGGAAAATCAAAGTAAGATGTGTTTTAGTAAGAGGTGTGAAAAATTGGTCGAAAATACAGCTGTTTACCTTATACAATAAACTTAGAAGCAGTTTTTCTAGTCCAGATTCTTAGATTTGTTTAATTTGAGTTGTTCCAACATTTTTTCTATAAAAATACATATTTCAAACTCCTTGTACAATACATGTCTTCTTTTTGGTATTAAAAATGTTTTGAAAATTGATTCCCGATGCAAATCTCTTAATATTGTTGTTATTGTTGAAAAAAGTTCAGTAAAACATTCCGAAAATTTTCATTCTTCTAGTTGTTATTTGCAGCTTTATGGTAAGAACTTATTCCATTAATTTTTTCTTAAATTCCTTCACATTAATTGGTGTAATTTTAGCTATTTTGTTATTAATTTTAAAATTTTGATTCAATTCTGATTATTTTTATACGAAAATATGTACAATATTTTTGATTGAAATTATAATTTTGACTTATGATGTTCATTCTGATTTTGAATTGAAAAGCAATTTTTAATTTTCATGAAAAAAAAAAAATATCCTCATTAATATTTAAAAATAAAAATTTTCTTGAATATATTTATACTAAAATTGCGCGATTAAATTATAGATTTTGTTTATATTCAAGTCGGGTAGGGTTTAGTTTGGGGTGTGTAATGGGAATCAATATTAGGTTTAGTTTATGTGTTAGGTTAGATTAAGTTGTTGAAACGTTTTCCATGTATATTCCCTTGAAACCGCAATATTATTCCCAAGGCTAGGAACAGTGTCTTGTCCACTCTATGTCCGGATTTAGGTCTTAATCTTTAAGAATTTTAAAATTTTGCCTTATAATATGAAATATGGGGACCTCAGTTCAAATCCAAATTTTACATTTTGAAAAAAAAATTTTTTTTTTTGTATGCAATAATTTTTTTTTTTTAATGTAATTTAATGAAATTTGGGTTTGCTATTTAAAGTTTCGGTTGTACTGTAGTGAATGAGTTCGAACCCAAATTTTGCCTACATTGTATTTAAACATAAAAATAAGAAAATAGGTGAAATATTTTTATTAAATCAAAATTATATTAACACTATTAACAGAAAAAAAGCAAGAATTAGTGTTTTGCCTCTCTCTAGGGGCCCAGAAAAGCAAGAAATTACAGTACAAAGTTGTACTGTAATTTTCATCTTTAGTATAAATTAAATAAACAAAATTAAATGAAAAAATCATTACAATTTTAATGATCATAATGATTTTAAAGTTTTTAAAATATAAATTTGTCAGAAATACCCTACATATTATGCATTTACGCTTATTAATGTAAAGTTTTAAGGTTTCATTGAGAAATTTTATAAAACTAGTTTGTTTAATTACATTTTGCAACATTATGAAGTTTGGAATTTATTTGAGAGAATGAAATGATGAATGAATATGTTTCAAAATTATCAATTTTATTGTTGATATTTGAATATTTTCATCGTTTGTTCCAATTATATTTAGGTAAACGGCAATAATTCGGTCTCATGCATATAATTTGCTTCTAAAAAAATTTACATTAAGTTACAAATCAAAATTAAATAGGTTTTTAAATTATTTTTTTACAATTAAGTTGATTTTCGAGTCCACAGCGCTTCCGATATAATTTTGAATTTATTATTTAGTTTTTGTGGAGCATGAATAGTTCAATTTTTTCAGAGAATGTTGTAATTTCACCTAAAATTTAAGAAAAAATATATTTTTTATTATTGTGGTTCTATGGTTTTTCTTCAGAGTTAGAAAAATGATTAAAAACATTTAAGACCGCTTTAGGTACATTCACTTAATACTCATTTTCTTGTTAGAGAAACTAAGTAACTAGCAACTATATAGAAACTATATAGAGAGAAACTAAGTATGTTAGCAAATTATTAGAAAATGCAATTTTAAAATATATACAATAATAAAGTTGGGCCAAACCAATGGTTTTTATTGTAGCACTTTTCTCTTCAACAAGTGAAAATAATGCTTGTAATACAGTCTATGTACACCTCCCACACTATTAAAAATATTTTCATTCATAAACGAAACGATTGCATATTATATTTAGGATGAGCGAATTATGCAGTCTTTGAAATAAAGCAAAAATTAATATAAAGAGGGGTTAACATAATGCTCAATTTTAATGGTTAATTGCATGAGCTAAGAAAAATAAAGATACTTTTTAGTGTCATGGAATTTACCGTTGGGTTTTTGCGTTTATAGAAATTTAAAAAAGCTTGTGGTTTTTAAAATATAAGGCGTCAAAAATTCAAATTTTACAAATTTCAAGATGCGATAAGTTGAGAAGGGGTGGAGACGGGAAAAAATGTTCTTCTAACGAAATAAAATATTTATGAATATCTAAGAGCTGCTAAAATTTCAGACTCCTGTAAGGTACGATGTAGAAGAAAAATGGTATCAAAAATTTGCATGTTCGTATAAAATTTCAGCTTTCTATCTTCAAAGGTGTAGAAGTTCTGTAAACATGTCCATAATAATTTGTTGATTCGTGTCTATAATAGGATAATATTCTTTTCCATAATATTCTTCTCCATAAGTTTATATTATAGCTTGTTTACGGACTGAATTAGGTACACTAAAAAGATCAAAATAGAAACAAACTGAATAAAAAATTAAAAATTTTATCTAAAAATTTGTTTAAACCGATCGAAACCAATGATGTAATAAAGGAAAATCAAAGTAAGATGTGTTTTAGTAAGAGGTGTGAAAAATTGGTCGAAAATACAACTGTTTACCTTATACAATAAACTTAGAAGCAGTTTTTCTAGTCCAGATTCTTAGATTTGTTTAATTTGAGTTGTTCCAACATTTTTTCTATAAAAATACATATTTCAAACTCCTTGTACAATACATGTCTTCTTTTTGGTATTAAAAATGTTTTGAAAATTGATTCCCGATGCAAATCTCTTAATATTGTTGTTATTGTTGAAAAAAGTTCAGTAAAACATTCCGAAAATTTTCATTCTTCTAGTTGTTATTCCATTAATTTTTTCTTAAATTCCTTCACATTAATTGGTGTAATTTTAGCTATTTTGTTATTAATTTTAAAATTTTGATTCAATTCTGATTATTTTTATAATATGTACAATATTTTTGATTGAAATTATTGTGGTTTTGACTTATGATGTTCATTCTGATTTTGAATTGAAAAGCAATTTTTAATTTTCATGAAAAAAAAAAAATATCCTCATTAATATTTAAAAATAAAAATTTTCTTGAATATATTTATACTAAAATTGCGCGATTAAATTATAGATTTTGTTTATATTCAAGTCGGGTAGTTTGGGGTGTGTAATGGGAATCAATATTAGGTTTAGTTTATGTGTTAGGTTAGATTAAGTTGTTGAAACGTTTTCCATGTATATTCCCTTGAAACCGCAATATTATTCCCAAGGCTAGGAACAGTGTCTTGTCCACCCTATGTCCGGATTTAGGTCTTAATCTTTAAGAATTTTAAAATTTTGCCTTATAATATGAAATATGGGGACCTCAGTTCAAATCCAAATTTTACATTTTGAAAAAAAAATTTTTTTTTTTGTATGCAATAATTTTTTTTTTTTAATGTAATTTAATGAAATTTGGGTTTGCTATTTAAAGTTTCGGTTGTACTGTAGTGAATGAGTTCGAACCCAAATTTTGCCTACATTGTATTTAAACATAAAAATAAGAAAATAGGTGAAATATTTTTATTAAATCAAAATTATATTAACACTATTAACAGAAAAAAAGCAAGAATTAGTGTTTTGCCTCTCTCTAGGGGCCCAGAAAAGCAAGAAATTACAGTACAAAGTTGTACTGTAATTTTCATCTTTAGTATAAATTAAATAAACAAAATTAAATGAAAAAATCATTACAATTTTAATGATCATAATGATTTTAAAGTTTTTAAAATATAAATTTGTCAGAAATACCCTACATATTATGCATTTACGCTTATTAATGTAAAGTTTTAAGGTTTCATTGAGAAATTTTATAAAACTAGTTTGTTTTTACATTTTGCAACATTATGAAGTTTGGAATTTATTTGAGACAATGAAATGATGAATGAATACGTTTCAAAATTATCAATTTTATTGTTGATATTTGAATATTTTCATCGTTTGTTCCAATTATTATTTAGGTAAACGGCAATAATTCGGTCCCATGCATATAATTTGCTTCTAAAAAAATTTACATTAAGTTACAAATCAAAATTAAATAGGTTTTTAAATTATTTTTTTACAATTAAGTTGATTTTCGAGTCCACAGCGCTTCCGATATAATTTTGAATTTATTATTTAGTTTTTGTGGAGCATGAATAGTTCAATTTTTTCAGAGAATGTTGTAATTTCACCTAAAATTTAAGAAAAAATATATTTTTTATTATTGTGGTTCTATGGTTTTTCTTCAGAGTTAGAAAAATGATTAAAAACATTTAAGACCGCTTTAGGTACATTCACTTAATACTCATTTTCTTGTTAGAGAAACTAAGTAACTAGCAACTATATAGAAACTATATAGAGAGAAACTAAGTATGTTAGCAAATTATTAGAAAATGCAATTTTAAAATACATATATACAATAATAAAGTTGGGCCAAACCAATGGTTTTTATTGTAGCACTTTTCTCTTCAACAAGTGAAAATAATGCTTGTAATACAGTCTATGTACACCTCCCACACTATTAAAAATATTTTCATTCATAAACGAAACGATTGCATATTATATTTAGGATGAGCGATTTATGCAGTCTTTGAAATAAAGCAAAAATTAATATAAAGAGGGGTTAACATAATGCTCAATTTTAATGGTTAATTGCATGAGCTAAGAAAAATAAAGATACTTTTTAGTGTCATGGAATTTACCGTTGGTTTTTTGCGTTTATAGAAATTTAAAAAAGCTTGTGGTTTTTAAAATATAAGGCGTCAAAAATTCAAATTTTACAAATTTCAAGATGCGATAAGTTGAGAAGGGGTGGAGACGGGAAAAAATGTTCTTCTAACGAAATAAAATATTTATGAATATCTAAGAGCTGCTAAAATTTCAGACTCCTGTAAGGTACGATGTAGAAGAAAAATGGTATCAAAAATTTGCATGTTCGTATAAAATTTCAGCTTTCTATCTTCAAAGGTGTAGAAGTTCTGTAAACATGTCCATAATAATTTGTTGATTCGTGTCTATAATAGGATAATATTCTTTTCCATAATATTCTTCTCCATAAGTTTATATTATAGCTTGTTTACGGACTGAATTAGGTACACTAAAAAGATCAAAATAGAAACAAACTGAATAAAAAATTAAAAATTTTATCTAAAAATTTGTTTAAACCGATCGAAACCAATGATGTAATAAAGGAAAATCAAAGTAAGATGTGTTTTAGTAAGAGGTGTGAAAAATTGGTCGAAAATACAGCTGTTTACCTTATACAATAAACTTAGAAGCAGTTTTTCTAGTCCAGATTCTTAGATTTGTTTAATTTGAGTTGTTCCAACATTTTTTCTACAAAAATACATAATTCAAACTCCTTGTACAATACATGTCTTCTTTTTGGTATTAAAAATGTTTTGAAAATTGATTCCCGATGCAAATCTCTTAATATTGTTGTTATTGTTGAAAAAAGTTCAGTAAAACATTCCGAAAATTTTCATTCTTCTAGTTGTTATTTGCAGCTTTATGGTAAGAACTTATTCCATTAATTTTTTCTTAAATTCCTTCACATTAATTGGTGTAATTTTAGCTATTTTGTTATTAATTTTAAAATTTTGATTCAATTCTGATTATTTTTATAATATGTACAATATTTTTGATTGAAATTATAATTTTGACTTATGATGTTCATTCTGATTTTGAATTGAAAAGCAATTTTTAATTTTCATGAAAAAAAAAAAATATCCTCATTAATATTTAAAAATAAAAATTTTCTTGAATATATTTATACTAAAATTGCGCGATTAAATTATAGATTTTGTTTATATTCAAGTCGGGTAGGGTTTAGTTTGGGGTGTGTAATGGGAATCAATATTAGGTTTAGTTTATGTGTTAGGTTAGATTAAGTTGTTGAAACGTTTTCCATGTATATTCCCTTGAAACCGCAATATTATTCCCAAGGCTAGGAACAGTGTCTTGTCCACCCTATGTCCGGATTTAGGTCTTAATCTTTAAGAATTTTAAAATTTTGCCTTTTAATATGAAATATGGGGACCTCAGTTCAAATCCAAATTTTACATTTTGAAAAAAAAATTTTTTTTTTGTATGCAATAATTTTTTTTTTTTATGAAATTTAATGAAATTTGGGTTTGCTATTTAAAGTTTCGGTTGTATTGTAGTGAATGAGTTCGAACCCAAATTTTGCCTACATTGTATTTAAACATAAAAATAAGAAAATAGGTGAAATATTTTTATTAAATCAAAATTATATTAACACTATTAACAGAAAAAAGCAAAAATTAGTGTTTTGCCTCTCTCTAGGGGCCCAGAAAAGCAAGAAATTACAGTACAAAGTTGTACTGTAATTTTCATCTTTAGTATAAATTAAATAAACAAAATTAAATGAAAAAATCATTACAATTTTAATGATCATAATGATTTTAAAGTTTTTAAAATATAAATTTGTCAGAAATACCCTACATATTATGCATTTACGCTTATTAATGTAAAGTTTTAAGGTTTCATTGAGAAATTTTATAAAACTAGTTTGTTTTTACATTTTGCAACATTATGAAGTTTGCAATTTATTTGAGACAATGAAATGATGAATGAATACGTTTCAAAATTATCAATTTTATTGTTGATATTTGAATATTTTCATCGTTTGTTCCAATTATATTTAGGTAAACGGCAATAATTCGGTCCCATGCATATAATTTTCTTCTAAAAAAATTTACATTAAGTTACAAATCAAAATTAAATAGGTTTTTAAATTATTTTTTTACAATTAAGTTGATTTTCGAGTCCACAGCGCTTCCGATATAATTTTGAATTTATTATTTAGTTTTTGTGGAGCATGAATAGTTCAATTTTTTCAGAGAATGTTGTAATTTCACCTAAAATTTAAGAAAAAATATATTTTTTATTATTGTGGTTCTATGGTTTTTCTTCAGAGTTAGAAAAATGATTAAAACCATTTAAGACCGCTTTAGGTACATTCACTTAATACTCATTTTCTTGTTAGAGAAACTAAGTAACTAGCAACTATATAGAAACTATATAGAGAGAAACTAAGTATGTTAGCAAATTATTAGAAAATGCAATTTTAAAATATATACAATAATAAAGTTGGGCCAAACCAATGGTTTTTATTGTAGCACTTTTCTCTTCAACAAGTGAAAATAATGCTTGTAATACAGTCTATGTACACCTCCCACACTATTAAAAATATTTTCATTCATAAACGAAACGATTGCATATTATATTTAGGATGAGCGATTTATGCAGTCTTTGAAATAAAGCAAAAATTAATATAAAGAGGGGTTAACATAATGCTCAATTTTAATGGTTAATTGCATGAGCTAAGAAAAATAAAGATACTTTTTAGTGTCATGGAATTTACCGTTGGTTTTTTGCGTTTATAGAAATTTAAAAAAGCTTGTGGTTTTTAAAATATAAGGCGTCAAAAATTCAAATTTTACAAATTTCAAGATGCGATAAGTTGAGAAGGGGTGGAGACGGGAAAAAATGTTCTTCTAACGAAATAAAATATTTATGAATATCTAAGAGCTGCTAAAATTTCAGACTCCTGTAAGGTACGATGTAGAAGAAAAATGGTATCAAAAATTTGCATGTTCGTATAAAATTTCAGCTTTCTATCTTCAAAGGTGTAGAAGTTCTGTAAACATGTCCATAATAATTTGTTGATTCGTGTCTATAATAGAATAATATTCTTTTCCATAAGTTTATATTATAGCTTGTTTACGGACTGAATTAGGTACACTAAAAAGATCAAAAGAGAAACAAACTGAATAAAAAATTAAAAATTTTATCTAAAAATTTGTTTAAACCGATCGAAACCAATGATGTAATAAAGGAAAATCAAAGTAAGATGTGTTTTAGTAAGAGGTGTGAAAAATTGGTCGAAAATACAGCTGTTTACCTTATACAATAAACTTAGAAGCAGTTTTTCTAGTCCAGATTCTTAGATTTGTTTAATTTGAGTTGTTCCAACATTTTTTCTACAAAAATACATATTTCAAACTCCTTGTACAATACATGTCTTCTTTTTGGTATTAAAAATGTTTTGAAAATTGATTCCCGATGTAAATCTCTTAATATTGTTGTTATTGTTGAAAAAGTTCAGTAAAACATTCTGAAAATTTTCATTCTTCTAGTTGTTATTTGCAGCTTTATGGTAAGAACTTATTCCATTAATTTTTTCTTAAATTCCTTCACATTAATTAGTGTAATTTTAGCTATTTTGTTATTAATTTTAAAATTTTGATTCAATTCTGATTATTTTTATAATATGTACAATATTTTTGATTGAAATTATAATTTTGACTTATGATGTTCATTCTGATTTTGAATTGAAAAGCAATTTTTAATTTTCATGAAAAAAAAAAAATATCCTCATTAATATTTAAAAATAAAAATTTTCTTGAATATATTTATACTAAAATTGCGCGATTAAATTATAGATTTTGTTTATATTCAAGTCGGGTAGGGTTTAGTTTGGGGTGTGTAATGGGAATCAATATTAGGTTTAGTTTATGTGTAGGTTAGATTAAGTTGTTGAAACGTTTTCCATGTATATTCCCTTGAAACCGCAATATTATTCCCAAGGCTAGGAACAGTGTCTTGTCCACCCTATGTCCGGATTTAGGTCTTAATCTTTAAGAATTTTAAAATTTTGCCTTATAATATGAAATATGGGGACCTCAGTTCAAATCCAAATTTTACATTTTGAAAAAAAAATTTTTTTTTTGTATGCAATAATTTTTTTTTTTTTAATGAAATTTAATGAAATTCGGGTTTGCTATTTAAAGTTTCGGTTGTATTGTAGTGAATGAGTTCGAACACAAATTTTGCCTACATTGTATTTAAACATAAAAATAAGAAAATAGGTGAAATATTTTTATTAAATCAAAATTATATTAACACTATTAACAGAAAAAGAGCAAGAATTAGTGTTTTGCCTCTCTCTAGGGGCCCAGAAAAGCAAGAAATTACAGTACAAAGTTGTACTGTAATTTTCATCTTTAGTATAAATTAAATAAACAAAATGAAATGAAAAAATCATTACAATTTTAATGATCATAATGATTTTAAAGTTTTTAAAATATAAATTTGTCAGAAATACCCTACATATTATGCATTTACGCTTATTAATGTAAAGTTTTAAGGTTTCATTGAGAAATTTTATAAAACTAGTTTGTTTTTACATTTTGCAACATTATGAAGTTTGGAATTTATTTGAGACAATGAAATGATGAATGAATACGTTTCAAAATTATCAATTTTATTGTTGATATTTGAATATTTTCATCGTTTGTTCCAATTATATTTAGGTAAACGGCAATAATTCGGTCCCATGCATATAATTTTCTTCTAAAAAAATTTACATTAAGTTACAAATCAAAATTAAATAGGTTTTTAAATTATTTTTTTACAATTAAGTTGATTTTCGAGTCCACAGCGCTTCCGATATAATTTTGAATTTATTATTTAGTTTTTGTGGAGCATGAATAGTTCAATTTTTTCAGAAAATGTTGTAATTTCACCTAAAATTTAAGAAAAAATATATTTTTTATTATTGTAGTTCTATGGTTTTTCTTCAGAGTTAGAAAAATGATTAAAAACATTTAAGACCGCTTTAGGTACATTCACTTAATACTCATTTTCTTGTTAGAGAAACTAAGTAACTAGCAACTATATAGAAACTATATAGAGAGAAACTAAGTATGTTAGCAAATTATTAGAAAATGCAATTTTAAAATATATACAATAATAAAGTTGGGCCAAACCAATGGTTTTTATTGTAGCAATTTTCTCTTCAACAAGTGAAAATAATGCTTTTAAATACAGTCTATGTACACCTCCCACACTATTAAAATTATTTTCATTCATAAACGAAACTGGAAATTCAGGTAATTTAGTTTCACCAGAATTCAACTAGAATTTAGTTTTACTAGAATTCACCTAGAATTCCAGTAGAACTTTTAATATAAAAATATACAAATTGTTGTATTCTAGTTGTCTTCTCTTTTAGTTCTCTCTAAGTTCTCAAAAAGAGAGAATTTTTTGTTACAGTTACAGAAAACATTTCGCGTTTTCTTTTTCTAATAAAATTTCTCATAATTGATCAGTCGTAATAATATTATCATTTTTGATTGAGGTTGTACCATTTTTGTGAAAAAAATTTTTTGTTGTGAAAAAAAAGTGTTCTAGCATGATAATAAAAAAAATATTATAAAAAGCATTATAAATAATAAATTTTAGTAATAATTTAAAAAAAAATATATGATATATGTAAATGGATTAGATGAAGAATCTGCAATGTTATTAAAAGGTAAGTTAATCTTCTATTCATTTTCCAATTTTCTAAAGAAAGAACATTTTATTCCCACATTTTATTATTTTATTAAAAGTTGTGAAATAAACTAAATATGAAAACAACAACATGAATATACAACAACAACTAACACTTAGCAGCTAGGCTTCAAGTGTTCGTAACCAGATTTTCATTTGTTGTAAATATTTTTCTAGTTAGTGTAGCTGTTTACCTAGTTTCTTCAACGAGAAAAACATTTTTCACAACCGCTAATCTAGTAGCAGACAATGAGAACGAATTTTAAAGAAAACAAATTAATGTAAGTTCACACCAAATTTTCATGATAAAATTTTAACAAGTTTTTTCCATTTTATATTTTGATACAGATTTGAAAAGTTGAACCTACATGAATAAATAAAAAAAAGATTTTTGAAGTTACGGACAGAACTCGGGATCAAAGAATGCAGTTTATGGTCTCGAAAACAACGTCAGATTTATATCCTCATTTTGCATCTTTATAAATAAATAAATAATATAGAAATAAAATTTTTGAGTATTAAATAATATTTTAATATAGTAGAAATTTTTTCTAAAAATCAGTTTTTTTTTCAGGAACTGCTTTCCAGCTGTAATGACCACATTTCAAAGTAAAACTACTAGGCATGCCTAAATAAAATCAAGTTGTACTAGCTAACTACATCTAGCACTCTTGCATTCGAATCCCAGTTGCAAGAGCTGTAAATTCTAGTTGAACCGCGCTAGATTCTAGTTATGCCACAATACTTCAACTCTAGTAAAGAAATTTTACTAGAATCTAGTTACGTTTTTCTAACTAGATTGACAACTAGAGTCCTAGTGACTCCAATCTAGTGACTCAATCTAGTTATGACTACCCGTTTTCTAGTCGATTTTGGTTTAGAGAGTAGGATGAGCGATTTATGCAGTCTTTGAAATAAAGCAAAAATTAAAATAAAGAGGGGTTAACATAATGCTCAATTTTAATGGTTAATTGCATGAGCTAAGAAAAATAAAGATACTTTTTAGTGTCATGGAATTTACCGTTGGTTTTTTGCGTTTATAGAAATTTAAAAAAGCTTGTGGTTTTTAAAATATAAGGCGTCAAAAATTCAAATTTTACAAATTTCAAGATGCGATAAGTTGAGAAGGGGTGGAGACGGGAAAAAATGTTCTTCTAACGAAATAAAATATTTATGAATATCTAAGAGCTGCTAAAATTTCAGACTCCTGTAAGGTACGATGTAGAAGAAAAATGGTATCAAAAATTTGCATGTTCGTATAAAATTTCAGCTTTCTATCTTCAAAGGTGTAGAAGTTCTGTAAACATGTCCATAATAATTTGTTGATTCGTGTCTATAATAGGATAATATTCTTTTCCATAATATTCTTCTCCATAAGTTTATATTATAGCTTGTTTACGGACTGAATTAGGTACACTAAAAAGATCAAAATAGAAACAAACTGAATAAAAAATTAAAAATTTTATCTAAAAATTTGTTTAAACCGATCGAAACCAATGATGTAATAAAGGAAAATCAAAGTAAGATGTGTTTTAGTAAGAGGTGTGAAAAATTGGTCGAAAATACAGCTGTTTACCTTATACAATAAACTTAGAAGCAGTTTTTCTAGTCCAGATTCTTAGATTTGTTTAATTTGAGTTGTTCCAACATTTTTTCTACAAAAATACATAATTCAAACTCCTTGTACAATACATGTCTTCTCTTTGGTATTAAAAATGTTTTGAAAATTGATTCCCGATGCAAATCTCTTAATATTGTTGTTATTGTTGAAAAAAGTTCAGTAAAACATTCCGAAAATTTTCATTCTTCTAGTTGTTATTTGCAGCTTTATGGTAAGAACTTATTCCATTAATTTTTTCTTAAATTCCTTCACATTAATTGGTGTAATTTTAGCTATTTTGTTATTAATTTTAAAATTTTGATTCAATTCTGATTATTTTTATAATATATGTACAATATTTTTGATTGAAATTATAATTTTGACTTATGATGTTCATTCTGATTTTGAATTGAAAAGCAATTTTTAATTTTCATGAAAAAAAAAAAATATCCTCATTAATATTTAAAAATAAAAATTTTCTTGAATATATTTATACTAAAATTGCGCGATTAAATTATAGATTTTGTTTATATTCAAGTCGGGTAGGGTTTAGTTTGGGGTGTGTAATGGGAATCAATATTAGGTTTAGTTTATGTGTTAGGTTAGATTAAGTTGTTGAAACGTTTTCCATGTATATTCCCTTGAAACCGCAATATTATTCCCAAGGCTAGGAACAGTGTCTTGTCCACCCTATGTCAGGATTTAGGTCTTAATCTTTAAGAATTTTAAAATTTTGCCTTTTAATATGAAATATGGGGACCTCAGTTCAAATCCAAATTTTACATTTTGAAAAAAAAATTTTTTTTTTGTATGCAATAATTTTTTTTTTTTAATGAAATTTAATGAAATTTGGGTTTGCTATTTAAAGTTTCGGTTGTATTGTAGTGAATGAGTTCGAACCCAAATTTTGCCTACATTGTATTTAAACATAAAAATAAGAAAATAGGTGAAATATTTTTATTAAATCAAAATTATATTAACACTATTAACAGAAAAAAAGCAAGAATTAGTGTTTTGCCTCTCTCTAGGGGCCCAGAAAAGCAAGAAATTACAGTACAAAGTTGTACTGTAATTTTCATCTTTAGTATAAATTAAATAAACAAAATTAAATGAAAAAATCATTACAATTTTAATGATCATAATGATTTTAAAGTTTTTAAAATATAAATTTGTCAGAAATACCCTACATATTATGCATTTACGCTTATTAATGTAAAGTTTTAAGGTTTCATTGTGAAATTTTATAAAACTAGTTTGTTTTCACATTTTGCAACATTATGAAGTTTGGAATTTATTTGAGACAATGAAATGATGAATGAATACGTTTCAAAATTATCAATTTTATTGTTGATATTTGAATATTTTCATCGTTTGTTCCAATTATTATTTAGGTAAACGGCAATAATTCGGTCCCATGCATATAATTTGCTTCTAAAAAAATTTACATTAAGTTACAAATCAAAATTAAATTGGTTTTTAAATTATTTTTTTACAATTAAGTTGATTTTCGAGTCCACAGCGCTTCCGATATAATTTTGAATTTATTATTTAGTTTTTGTGGAGCATGAATAGTTCAATTTTTTCAGAGAATGTTGTAATTTCACCTAAAATTTAAGAAAAAATATATTTTTTATTATTGTGGTTCTATGGTTTTTCTTCAGAGTTAGAAAAATGATTAAAAACATTTAAGACCGCTTTAGGTACATTCACTTAATACTCATTTTCTTGTTAGAGAAACTAAGTAACTAGCAACTATATAGAAACTATATAGAGAGAAACTAAGTATGTTAGCAAATTATTAGAAAATGCAATTTTAAAATATATACAATAATAAAGTTGGGCCAAACCAATGGTTTTTATTGTAGCACTTTTCTCTTCAACAAGTGAAAATACTGCTTTTAAATACAGTCTATGTACACCTCCCACACTATTAAAAATATTTTCATTCATAAACGAAACGATTGCATATTATATTTAGGATGAGCGATTTATGCAGTCTTTGAAATAAAGCAAAAATTAATATAAAGGGGGGTTAACATAATGCTCAATTTTAATGGTTAATTGCATGAGCTAAGAAAAATAAAGATACTTTTTAGTGTCATGGAATTTACCGTTGGTTTTTTGCGTTTATAGAAATTTAAAAAAGCTTGTGGTTTTTAAAATATAAGGCGTCAAAAATTTAAATTTTACAAATTTCAAGATGCGATAAGTTGAGAAGGGGTGGAGACGGGAAAAAATGTTCTTCTAACGAAATAAAATATTTATGAATATCTAAGAGCTGCTAAAATTTCAGACTCCTGTAAGGTACGATGTAGAAGAAAAATGGTATCAAAAATTTGCATGTTCGTATAAAATTTCAGCTTTCTATCTTCAAAGGTGTAGAAGTTCTGTAAACATGTCCATAATAATTTGTTGATTCGTGTCTATAATAGGATAATATTCTTTTCCATAATATTCTTCTCCATAAGTTTATATTATAGCTTGTTTACGGACTGAATTAGGTACACTAAAAAGATCAAAAGAGAAACAAACTGAATAAAAAATTAAAAATTTTATCTAAAAATTTGTTTAAACCGATCGAAACCAATGATGTAATAAAGGAAAATCAAAGTAAGATGTGTTTTAGTAAGAGGTGTGAAAAATTGGTCGAAAATACAGCTGTTTACCTTATACAATAAACTTAGAAGCAGTTTTTCTAGTCCAGATTCTTAGATTTGTTTAATTTGAGTTGTTCCAACATTTTTTGTACAAAAGTACATATTTCAAACTCCTTGTACAATACATGTCTTCTTTTTGGTATTAAAAATGTTTTGAAAATTGATTCCCGATGCAAATCTCTTAATATTGTTGTTATTGTTGAAAAAAGTTCAGTAAAACATTCCGAAAATTTTCATTCTTCTAGTTGTTATTTGCAGCTTTATGGTAAGAACTTATTCCATTAATTTTTTCTTAAATTCTTATGATGTTCATTCTGATTTTGAATTGAAAAGCAATTTTTAATTTTCATGAAAAAAAAAAAATATCCTCATTAATATTTAAAAATAAAAATTTTCTTGAATATATTTATACTAAAATTGCACGATTAAATTATAGATTTTGTTTATATTCAAGTCGGGTAGGGTTTAGTTTGGGGTGTGTAATGGGAATCAATATTAGGTTTAGTTTATGTGTTAGGTTAGATTAAGTTGTTGAAACGTTTTCCATGTATATTCCCTTGAAACCGCAATATTATTCCCAAGGCTAGGAACAGTGTCTTGTCCACCCTATGTCCGGATTTAGGTCTTAATCTTTAAGAATTTTAAAATTTTGCCTTATAATATGAAATATGGGGACCTCAGTTCAAATCCAAATTTTACATTTTGAAAAAAAAATTTTTTTTTTGTATGCAATAATTTTTTTTTTTTTAATGAAATTTAATGAAATTTGGGTTTGCTATTTAAAGTTTCGGTTGTATTGTAGTGAATGAGTTCGAACCCAAATTTTGCCTACATTGTATTTATACATAAAAATAAGAAAATAGGTGAAATATTTTTATTAAATCAAAATTATATTAACACTATTAACAGAAAAAAAGCAAGAATTAGTGTTTTGCCTCTCTCTAGGGGCCCAGAAAAGCAAGAAATTACAGTACAAAGTTGTACTGTAATTTTCATCTTTAGTATAAATTAAATAAACAAAATTAAATGAAAAAATCATTACAATTTTAATGATCATAATGATTTTAAAGTTTTTAAAATATAAATTTGTCAGAAATACCCTACATATTACGCATTTACGCTTATTGATGTAAAGTTTTAAGGTTTCATTGTGAAATTTTATAAAACTAGTTTGTTTTTACATTTTGCAATATGTTTCAAAATTATCAATTTTATTGTTGATATTTGAATATTTTCATCGTTTGTTCCAATTATATTTAGGTAAACGGCAATAATTCGGTCCCATGCATATAATTTGCTTCTAAAAAAATTTACATTAAGTTACAAATCAAAATTAAATAGGTTTTTAAATTATTTTTTTACAATTAAGTTGATTTTCGAGTCCACAGCGCTTCCGATATAATTTTGAATTTATTATTTAGTTTTTGTGGAGCATGAATAGTTCAATTTTTTCAGAGAATGTTGTAATTTCACCTAAAATTTAAGAAAAAATATATTTTTTATTATTGTGGTTCTATGGTTTTTCTTCAGAGTTAGAAAAATGATTAAAAACATTTAAGACCGCTTTAGGTACATTCACTTAATACTCATTTTCTTGTTAGAGAAACTAAGTAACTAGCAACTATATAGAAACTATATAGAGAGAAACTAAGTATGTTAGCAAATTATTAGAAAATGCAATTTTAAAATATATACAATAATAAAGTTGGGTCAAACCAATGGTTTATATTGTAGCACTTTTCTCTTCAACAAGTGAAAATAATGCTTTTAAATACAGTCTATGTACACCTCCCACACTATTAAAATTATTTTCATTCATAAACGAAACGATTGCATATTATATTTAGGATGAGCGATTTATGCAGTCTTTGAATTAAAGCAAAAATTAATATAAAGAGGGGTTAACATAATGCTCAATTTTAAGGGTTAATTGCATGAGCTAAGAAAAATAAAAATACTTTTTAGTGTCATGGAATTTACCGTTGGTTTTTTGCGTTTATAGAAATTTAAAAAAGCTTGTGGTTTTTAAAATATAAGGCGCCAAAAATTCAAATTTTACAAATTTCAAGATGCGATAAGTTGAGAAGGGGTAGAGACGGGAAAAAATGTTCTTCTAACGAAATAAAATATTTATGAATATCTAAGAGCTGCTAAAATTTCAGACTCCTGTAAGGTACGATGTAGAAGAAAAATGGTATCAAAAATTTGCATGTTCGTATAAAATTTCAGCTTTCTATCTTCAAAGGTGTAGAAGTTCTGTAAACATGTCCATAATAATTTGTTGATTCGTGTCTATAATAGGATAATATTCTTTTCCATAATATTCTTCTCCATAAGTTTATATTATAGCTTGTTTACGGACTGAATTAGGTACACTAAAAAGATCAAAATAGAAACAAACTGAATAAAAAATTAAAAATTTTATCTAAAAATTTGTTTAAACCGATCGAAACCAATGATGTAATAAAGGAAAATCAAAGTAAGATGTGTTTTAGTAAGAGGTGTGAAATATTGGTCGAAAATACAGCTGTTTACCTTATACAATAAACTTAGAAGCAGTTTTTCTAGTCCAGATTCTTAGATTTGTTTAATTTGAGTTGTTCCAACATTTTTTCTATAAAAATACATATTTCAAACTCCTTGTACAATACATGTCTTCTTTTTGGTATTAAAAATGTTTTGAAAATTGATTCCCGATGCAAATCTCTTAATATTGTTGTTATTGTTGAAAAAAGTTCAGTAAAACATTCCGAAAATTTTCATTCTTCTAGTTGTTATTTGCAGCTTTATGGTAAGAACTTATTCCATTAATTTTTTCTTAAATTCCTTCACATTAATTGGTGTAATTTTAGCTATTTTGTTATTAATTTTAAAATTTTGATTCAATTCTGATTATTTTTATAATATGTACAATATTTTTGATTGAAATTATAATTTTGACTTATGATGTTCATTCTGATTTTGAATTGAAAAGCAATTTTTAATTTTCATGAAAAAAAAAAAAATATCCTCATTAATATTTAAAAATAAAAATTTTCTTGAATATATTTATACTAAAATTGCACGATTAAATTATAGATTTTGTTTATATTCAAGTCGGGTAGGGTTTAGTTTGGGGTGTGTAATGGGAATCAATATTAGGTTTAGTTTATGTGTTAGGTTAGATTAAGTTGTTGAAACGTTTTCCATGTATATTCCCTTGAAACCGCAATATTATTCCCAAGGCTAGGAACAGTGTCTTGTCCACCCTATGTCCGGATTTAGGTCTTAATCTTTAAGAATTTTAAAATTTTGCCTTATAATATGAAATATGGGGACCTCAGTTCAAATCCAAATTTTACATTTTGAAAAAAAAATTTTTTTTTTGTATGCAATAATTTTTTTTTTTTAATGAAATTTAATGAAATTTGGGTTTGCTATTTAAAGTTTCGGTTGTATTGTAGTGAATGAGTTCGAACCCAAATTTTGCCTACATTGTATTTAAACATAAAAATAAGAAAATAGGTGAAATATTTTTATTAAATCAAAATTATAATATTAACACTATTAACAGAAAAAAAGCAAGAATTAGTGTTTTGCCTCTCTCTAGGGGCCCAGAAAAGCAAGAAATTACAGTACAAAGTTGTACTGTAATTTTCATCTTTAGTATAAATTAAATAAACAAAATTAAATGAAAAAATCATTACAATTTTAATGATCATAATGATTTTAAAGTTTTTAAAATATAAATTTGTCAGAAATACCCTACATATTATGCATTTACGCTTATTAATGTAAAGTTTTAAGGTTTCATTGAGAAATTTTATAAAACTAGTTTGTTTTTACATTTTGCAACATTATGAAGTTTGGAATTTATTTGAGACAATGAAATGATGAATGAATATGTTTCAAAATTATCAATTTTATTGTTGATATTTGAATATTTTCATCGTTTGTTCCAATTATATTTAGGTAAACGGCAATAATTCGGTCCCATGCATATAATTTGCTTCTAAAAAAATTTACATTAAGTTACAAATCAAAATTAAATAGGTTTTTAAATTATTTTTTTACAATTAAGTTGATTTTCGAGTCCACAGCGCTTCCGATATAATTTTGAATTTATTATTTAGTTTTTGTGGAGCATGAATAGTTCAATTTTTTCAGAGAATGTTGTAATTTCACCTAAAATTTAAGAAAAAATATATTTTTTATTATTGTGGTTCTATGGTTTTTCTTCAGAGTTAGAAAAATGATTAAAAACATTTAAGACCGCTTTAGGTACATTCACTTAATACTCATTTTCTTGTTAGAGAAACTAAGTAACTAGCAACTATATAGAGAGAAACTAAGTATGTTAGCAAATTATTAGAAAATGCAATTTTAAAATATATACAATAATAAAGTTGGGCCAAACCAATGGTTTTTATTGTAGCACTTTTCTCTTCAACAAGTGAAAATAATGCTTTTAAATACAGTCTATGTACACCTCCCACACTATTAAAATTATTTTCATTCATAAACGAAACGATTGCATATTATATTTAGGATGAGCGATTTATGCAGTCTTTGAAATAAAGCAAAAATTAATATAAAGAGGGGTTAACATAATGCTCAATTTTAATGGTTAATTGCATGAGCTAAGAAAAATAAAGATACTTTTTAGTGTCATGGAATTTACCGTTGGTTTTTTGCGTTTATAGAAATTTAAAAAAGCTTGTGGTTTTTAAAATATAAGGCGTCAAAAATTCAAATTTTACAAATTTCAAGATGCGATAAGTTGAGAAGGGGTGGAGACGGGAAAAAATGTTCTTCTAACGAAATAAAATATTTATGAATATCTAAGAGCTGCTAAAATTTCAGACTCCTGTAAGGTACGATGTAGAAGAAAAATGGTATCAAAAATTTGCATGTTCGTATAAAATTTCAGCTTTCTATCTTCAAAGGTGTAGAAGTTCTGTAAACATGTCCATAATAATTTGTTGATTCGTGTCTATAATAGGATAATATTCCTTTCCATAATATTCTTCTCCATAAGTTTATATTATAGCTTGTTTACGGACTGAATTAGGTACACTAAAAAGATCAAAATAGAAACAAACTGAATAAAAAATTAAAAATTTTATCTAAAAATTTGTTTAAACCGATCGAAACCAATGTAGTAATAAAGGAAAATCAAAGTAAGGTGTGTTTTCGTCAGAGGTGTGAAAAATTGGTCGAAAATACAGCTGTTTACCTTATACAATAAACTTAGAAGCAGTTTTTCTAGTCCAGATTCTTAGATTTGTTTAATTTGAGTTGTTCCAACATTTTTTCTACAAAAATACATATTTCAAACTCCTTGTACAATACATGTCTTCTTTTTGGTATTAAAAATGTTTTGAAAATTGATTCCCGATGCAAATCTCTTAATATTGTTGTTATTGTTGAAAAAAGTTCAGTAAAACATTCCGAAAATTTTCATTCTTCTAGTTGTTATTTGCAGCTTTATGGTAAGAACTTATTCCATTAATTTTTTCTTAAATTCCTTCACATTAATTGGTGTAATTTTAGCTATTTTGTTATTAATTTTAAAATTTTGATTCAATTCTGGTTATTTTTATAATATGTACAATATTTTTGATTGAAATTATAATTTTGACTTATGATGTTCATTCTGATTTTGAATTGAAAAGCAATTTTTAATTTTCATGAAAAAAAAAAAATATCCTCATTAATATTTAAAAATAAAAATTTTCTTTAATATATTTATACTAAAATTGCGCGATTAAATTATAGATTTTGTTTATATTCAAGTCGGGTAGGGTTTAGTTTGGGGTGTGTAATGGGAATCAATATTAGGTTTAGTTTATGTGTTAGGTTAGATTAAGTTGTTGAAACGTTTTCCATGTATATTCCCTTGAAACCGCAATATTATTCCCAAGGCTAGGAACAGTGTCTTGACCACCCTATGTCCGGATTTAGGTCTTAATCTTTAAGAATTTTAAAATTTTGCCTTTTAATATGAAATATGGGGACCTCAGTTCAAATCCAAATTTTACATTTTGAAAAAAAAATTTTTTTTTTGTATGCAATAATTTTTTTTTTTTAATGAAATTTAATGAAATTTGGGTTTGCTATTTAAAGTTTCGGTTGTATTGTAGTGAATGAGTTCGAACCCAAATTTTGCCTACATTGTATTTAAACATAAAAATAAGAAAATAGGTGAAATATTTTTATTAAATCAAAATTATATTAACACTATTAACAGAAAAAAGCAAAAATTAGTGTTTTGCCTCTCTCTAGGGGCCCAGAAAAGCAAGAAATTACAGTACAAAGTTGTACTGTAATTTTCATCTTTAGTATAAATTAAATAAACAAAATTAAATGAAAAAATCATTACAATTTTAATGATCATAATGATTTTAAAGTTTTTAAAATATAAATTTGTCAGAAATACCCTACATATTATGCATTTACGCTTATTAATGTAAAGTTTTAAGGTTTCATTGAGAAATTTTATAAAACTAGTTTGTTTTTACATTTTGCAACATTATGAAGTTTGGAATTTATTTGAGACAATGAAATGATGAATGAATACGTTTCAAAATTATCAATTTTATTGTTGATATTTGAATATTTTCATCGTTTGTTCCAATTATATTTAGGTAAACGGCAATAATTCGGTCCCATGCATATAATTTGCTTCTAAAAAAATTTACATTAAGTTACAAATCAAAATTAAATAGGTTTTTAAATTATTTTTTTACAATTAAGTTGATTTTCGAGTCCACAGCGCTTCCGATATAATTTTGAATTTATTATTTAGTTTTTGTGGAGCATGAATAGTTCAATTTTTTCAGAGAATGTTGTAATTTCACCTAAAATTTAAGAAAAAATATATTTTTTATTATTGTGGTTCTATGGTTTTTCTTCAGAGTTAGAAAAATGATTAAAAACATTTAAGACCGCTTTAGGTACATTCACTTAATACTCATTTTCTTGTTAGAGAAACTAAGTAACTAGCAACTATATAGAAACTATATAGAGAGAAACTAAGTATGTTAGCAAATTATTAGAAAATGCAATTTTAAAATATATACAATAATAAAGTTGGGCCAAACCAATGGTTTTTATTGTAGCACTTTTCTCTTCAACAAGTGAAAATAATGCTTTTAAATACAGTCTATGTAAACCTCCCACACTATTAAAATTATTTTCATTCATAAACGAAACGATTGCATATTATATTTAGGATGAGCGATTTATGCAGTCTTTGAAATAAAGCAAAAATTAATATAAAGAGGGGTTAACATAATGCTCAATTTTAATGGTTAATTGCATGAGCTAAGAAAAATAAAGATACTTTTTAGTGTCATGGAATTTACCGTTGGTTTTTTGCGTTTATAGAAATTTAAAAAAGCTTGTGGTTTTTAAAATATAAGGCGTCAAAAATTCAAATTTTACAAATTTCAAGATGCGATAAGTTGAGAAGGGGTGGAGACGGGAAAAAATGTTCTTCTAACGAAATAAAATATTTATGAATATCTAAGAGCTGCTAAAATTTCAGACTCCTGTAAGGTACGATGTAGAAGAAAAATGGTATCAAAAATTTGCATGTTCGTATAAAATTTCAGCTTTCTATCTTCAAAGGTGTAGAAGTTCTGTAAACATGTCCATAATAATTTGTTGATTCGTGTCTATAATAGGATAATATTCCTTTCCATAATTATTCTTCTCCATAAGTTTATATTATAGCTTGTTTACGGACTGAATTAGGTACACTAAAAAGATCAAAATAGAAACAAACTGAATAAAAAATTAAAAATTTTATCTAAAAATTTGTTTAAACCGATCGAAACCAATGATGTAATAAAGGAAAATCAAAGTAAGGTGTGTTTTAGTCAGAGGTGTGAAAAATTGGTCGAAAATACAGCTGTTTACCTTATACAATAAACTTAGAAGCAGTTTTTCTAGTCCAGATTCTTAGATTTGTTTAATTTGAGTTGTTCCAACATTTTTTCTACAAAAATACATATTTCAAACTCCTTGTACAATACATGTCTTCTTTTTGGTATTAACCCTCCTTTATACCTTGTGTACAAACCTACACAAAAGGTTTTTTATTTATGAATTTTGCGGCAACTATTGTCACCAAAATCAAGAAACTTCATGACTTTGTTAGTTTCTCTATTTAACACCACAAACACATAATTTTAAAGACTTTAAGGTAGATGTCACTGCTTAATTTAAAAATATCTCTTTTTGTCCCATGTGTGTAGATTTCTACACATATGAGATTTTTGGTTATTTGATGTCATTATCACTGCTTCAAAATATAACAGAACAGGATTCTGATTTTGAAAACGAAGCCCCAGCTTCAAAACGCCTAAAAACCATTCCAGAACAGCTCAAAGGAAGAGGTAGATGCCACATTTGCTACGAAGAAGATTCAAAGAAAAAAAATAACGTACATGAGACAATCTGCTGTTGTTGCAAAAAATCATGTTGTAAAGCGGAGCACAATAGATATGTTTGCACAAAATGTTTTTCAAATAAATTAATTTAATATATTTTCACTTTTTTCTACATTTTGATTTGAATAAAGTATAAAAAAATAATAGATATTTCATATGTGTAGAAATCTACACATGCAGTATAAAAACGTAGTTTTTTTTTAAGAACAAAGGAGGGTTAAAAATGTTTTGAAAATTGATTCCCGATGCAAATCTCTTAATATTGTTGTTATTGTTGAAAAAAGTTCAGTAAAACATTCCGAAAATTTTCATTCTTCTAGTTGTTATTTGCAGCTTTATGGTAAGAACTTATTCCATTAATTTTTTCTTAAATTCCTTCACATTAATTGGTGTAATTTTAGCTATTTTGTTATTAATTTTAAAATTTTGATTTAATTCTGATTATTTTTATAATATGTACAATATTTTTGATTGAAATTATAATTTTGACTTATGATGTTCATTCTGATTTTGAATTGAAAAGCAATTTTTAATTTTCATGAAAAAAAAAAAAATATCCTCATTAATATTTAAAAATAAAAATTTTCTTGAATATATTTATACTAAAATTGCGCGATTAAATTATAGATTTTGTTTATATTCAAGTCGGGTAGGGTTTAGTTTGGGGTGTGTAATGGGAATCAATATTAGGTTTAGTTTATGTGTTAGGTTAGATTAAGTTGTTGAAACGTTTTCCATGTATATTCCCTTGAAACCGCAATATTATTCCCAAGGCTAGGAACAGTGTCTTGTCCACCCTATGTCCGGATTTAGGTCTTAATCTTTAAGAATTTTAAAATTTTGCCTTTTAATATGAAATATGGGGACCTCAGTTCAAAGCCAAATTTTACATTTTGAAAAAAAAATTTTTTTTTTGTATGCAATAATTTTTTTTTTTTAATGAAATTTAATGAAATTTGGGTTTGCTATTTAAAGTTTCGGTTGTATTGTAGTGAATGAGTTCGAACCCAAATTTTGCCTACATTGTATTTAAACATAAAAATAAGAAAATAGGTGAAATATTTTTATTAAATCAAAATTATATTAACACTATTAACAGAAAAAAGCAAAAATTAGTGTTTTGCCTCTCTCTAGGGGCCCAGAAAAGCAAGAAATTACAGTACAAAGTTGTACTGTAATTTTCATCTTTAGTATAAATTAAATAAACAAAATTAAATGAAAAAATCATTACAATTTTAATGATCATAATGATTTTAAAGTTTTTAAAATATAAATTTGTCAGAAATACCCTACATATTATGCATTTACGCTTATTAATGTAAAGTTTTAAGGTTTCATTGAGAAATTTTATAAAACTAGTTTGTTTTTACATTTTGCAACATTATGAAGTTTGGAATTTATTTGAGACAATGAAATGATGAATGAATACGTTTCAAAATTATCAATTTTATTGTTGATATTTGAATATTTTCATCGTTTGTTCCAATTATATTTAGGTAAACGGCAATAATTCGGTCCCATGCATATAATTTGCTTCTAAAAAAATTTACATTAAGTTACAAATCAAAATTAAATAGGTTTTTAAATTATTTTTTTACAATTAAGTTGATTTTCGAGTCCACAGCGCTTCCGATATAATTTTGAATTTATTATTTAGTTTTTGTGGAGCATGAATAGTTCAATTTTTTCAGAGAATGTTGTAATTTCACCTAAAATTTAAGAAAAAATATATTTTTTATTATTGTGGTTCTATGGTTTTTCTTCAGAGTTAGAAAAATGATTAAAAACATTTAAGACCGCTTTAGGTACATTCACTTAATACTCATTTTCTTGTTAGAGAAACTAAGTAACTAGCAACTATATAGAAACTATATAGAGAGAAACTAAGTATGTTAGCAAATTATTAGAAAATGCAATTTTAAAATATATACAATAATAAAGTTGGGCCAAACCAATGGTTTTTATTGTAGCACTTTTCTCTTCAACAAGTGAAAATAATGCTTTTAAATACAGTCTATGTAAACCTCCCACACTATTAAAATTATTTTCATTCATAAACGAAACGATTGCATATTATATTTAGGATGAGCGATTTATGCAGTCTTTGAAATAAAGCAAAAATTAATATAAAGAGGGGTTAACATAATGCTCAATTTTAATGGTTAATTGCATGAGCTAAGAAAAATAAAGATACTTTTTAGTGTCATGGAATTTACCGTTGGTTTTTTGCGTTTATAGAAATTTAAAAAAGCTTGTGGTTTTTAAAATATAAGGCGTCAAAAATTCAAATTTTACAAATTTCAAGATGCGATAAGTTGAGAAGGGGTGGAGACGGGAAAAAATGTTCTTCTAACGAAATAAAATATTTATGAATATCTAAGAGCTGCTAAAATTTCAGACTCCTGTAAGGTACGATGTAGAAGAAAAATGGTATCAAAAATTTGCATGTTCGTATAAAATTTCAGCTTTCTATCTTCAAAGGTGTAGAAGTTCTGTAAACATGTCCATAATAATTTGTTGATTCGTGTCTATAATAGGATAATATTCCTTTCCATAATTATTCTTCTCCATAAGTTTATATTATAGCTTGTTTACGGACTGAATTAGGTACACTAAAAAGATCAAAATAGAAACAAACTGAATAAAAAATTAAAAATTTTATCTAAAAATTTGTTTAAACCGATCGAAACCAATGATGTAATAAAGGAAAATCAAAGTAAGGTGTGTTTTAGTCAGAGGTGTGAAAAATTGGTCGAAAATACAGCTGTTTACCTTATACAATAAACTTAGAAGCAGTTTTTCTAGTCCAGATTCTTAGATTTGTTTAATTTGAGTTGTTCCAACATTTTTTCTACAAAAATACATATTTCAAACTCCTTGTACAATACATGTCTTCTTTTTGGTATTAACCCTCCTTTATACCTTGTGTACAAACCTACACAAAAGGTTTTTTATTTATGAATTTTGCGGCAACTATTGTCACCAAAATCAAGAAACTTCATGACTTTGTTAGTTTCTCTATTTAACACCACAAACACATAATTTTAAAGACTTTAAGGTAGATGTCACTGCTTAATTTAAAAATATCTCTTTTTGTCCCATGTGTGTAGATTTCTACACATATGAGATTTTTGGTTATTTGATGTCATTATCACTGCTTCAAAATATAACAGAACAGGATTCTGATTTTGAAAACGAAGCCCCAGCTTCAAAACGCCTAAAAACCATTCCAGAACAGCTCAAAGGAAGAGGTAGATGCCACATTTGCTACGAAGAAGATTCAAAGAAAAAAAATAACGTACATGAGACAATCTGCTGTTGTTGCAAAAAATCATGTTGTAAAGCGGAGCACAATAGATATGTTTGCACAAAATGTTTTTCAAATAAATTAATTTAATATATTTTCACTTTTTTCTACATTTTGATTTGAATAAAGTATAAAAAAATAATAGATATTTCATATGTGTAGAAATCTACACATGCAGTATAAAAACGTAGTTTTTTTTTAAGAACAAAGGAGGGTTAAAAATGTTTTGAAAATTGATTCCCGATGCAAATCTCTTAATATTGTTGTTATTGTTGAAAAAAGTTCAGTAAAACATTCCGAAAATTTTCATTCTTCTAGTTGTTATTTGCAGCTTTATGGTAAGAACTTATTCCATTAATTTTTTCTTAAATTCCTTCACATTAATTGGTGTAATTTTAGCTATTTTGTTATTAATTTTAAAATTTTGATTTAATTCTGATTATTTTTATAATATGTACAATATTTTTGATTGAAATTATAATTTTGACTTATGATGTTCATTCTGATTTTGAATTGAAAAGCAATTTTTAATTTTCATGAAAAAAAAAAAAATATCCTCATTAATATTTAAAAATAAAAATTTTCTTGAATATATTTATACTAAAATTGCGCGATTAAATTATAGATTTTGTTTATATTCAAGTCGGGTAGGGTTTAGTTTGGGGTGTGTAATGGGAATCAATATTAGGTTTAGTTTATGTGTTAGGTTAGATTAAGTTGTTGAAACGTTTTCCATGTATATTCCCTTGAAACCGCAATATTATTCCCAAGGCTAGGAACAGTGTCTTGTCCACCCTATGTCCGGATTTAGGTCTTAATCTTTAAGAATTTTAAAATTTTGCCTTTTAATATGAAATATGGGGACCTCAGTTCAAAGCCAAATTTTACATTTTGAAAAAAAAATTTTTTTTTTGTATGCAATAATTTTTTTTTTTTAATGAAATTTAATGAAATTTGGGTTTGCTATTTAAAGTTTCGGTTGTATTGTAGTGAATGAGTTCGAACCCAAATTTTGCCTACATTGTATTTAAACATAAAAATAAGAAAATAGGTGAAATATTTTTATTAAATCAAAATTATATTAACACTATTAACAGAAAAAAGCAAAAATTAGTGTTTTGCCTCTCTCTAGGGGCCCAGAAAAGCAAGAAATTACAGTACAAAGTTGTACTGCAATTTTCATCTTTAGTATAAATTAAATAAACAAAATTAAATGAAAAAATCATTACAATTTTAATGATCATAATGATTTTAAAGTTTTTAAAATATAAATTTGTCAGAAATACCCTACATATTATGCATTTACGCTTATTAATGTAAAGTTTTAAGGTTTCATTGAGAAATTTTATCAAACTAGTTTGTTTTTACATTTTGCAACATTATGAAGTTTGGAATTTATTTGAGACAATGAAATGATGAATGAATACGTTTCAAAATTATCAATTTTATTGTTGATATTTGAATATTTTCATCGTTTGTTCCAATTATATTTAGGTAAACGGCAATAATTCGGTCCCATGCATATAATTTGCTTTTAAAAAAATTTACATTAAGTTACAAATCAAAATTAAATAGGTTTTTAAATTATTTTTTTACAATTAAGTTGATTTTCGAGTCCACAGCGCTTCCGATATAATTTTGAATTTATTATTTAGTTTTTGTGGAGCATGAATAGTTCAATTTTTTCAGAGAATGTTGTAATTTCACCTAAAATTTAAGAAAAAATATATTTTTTATTATTGTGGTTCTATGGTTTTTCTTCAGAGTTAGAAAAATGATTAAAAACATTTAAGACCGCTTTAGGTACATTCACTTAATACTCATTTTCTTGTTAGAGAAACTAAGTAACTAGCAACTATATAGAAACTATATAGAGAGAAACTAAGTATGTTAGCAAATTATTAGAAAATGCAATTTTAAAATATATACAATAATAAAGTTGGGCCAAACCAATGGTTTTTATTGTAGCACTTTTCTCTTCAACAAGTGAAAATAATGCTTTTAAATACAGTCTATGTAAACCTCCCACACTATTAAAATTATTTTCATTCATAAACGAAACGATTGCATATTATATTTAGGATGAGCGATTTATGCAGTCTTTGAAATAAAGCAAAAATTAATATAAAGAGGGGTTAACATAATGCTCAATTTTAAGGGTTAATTGCATGAGCTAAGAAAAATAAAGATACTTTTTAGTGTCATGGAATTTACCGTTGGTTTTTTGCGTTTATAGAAATTTAAAAAAGCTTGTGGTTTTTAAAATATAAGGCGTCAAAAATTCAAATTTTACAAATTTCAAGATGCGATAAGTTGAGAAGGGGTGGAGACGGGAAAAAATGTTCTTCTAACGAAATAAAATATTTATGAATATCTAAGAGCTGCTAAAATTTCAGACTCCTATAAGGTACGATGTAGAAGAAAAATGGTATCAAAAATTTGCATGTTCGTATAAAATTTCAGCTTTCTATCTTCAAAGGTGTAGAAGTTCTGTAAACATGTCCATAATAATTTCAGTGGCTTCAAGCACAAACGACTTAAGTCTGTTTTAGTGATTTCGAGATAAATGCATTTTAAACTTTAAATTAAATTTTGAAAAAAGTTATGAAGTTTTTTGAACCAATTTTTTTTTTGATTGAAAGATAATTAAAAAAGGAAGCGATTAACTCATAATCTGAAGTAAAACAACTAATAGTATTCTCATAATTATGAAAAAAGTGAGATAGGCGGTTATACAAAATTTATAAAAAGCACTTTGCAAAGCATAACTCGACTTAGGCGATTTGTGAAAAATTACTTTTGTATTTTCGTCAAACTTAAGTCGACTTAAGCTGTTGTTGCAAAACTGAAGATATGGTTTTAGGTGACTTAAGTTATACTAAAAAGGGAAGAAATATATATATTATTTTTACGTTATTTGATTTTTCACTCTTTTTTCAAATCATTGTCATTAAAAACATAAATTGAGGTAAAAAATGAATAAACTTCAAGTAAAAATTATTTCTAAAAGTTTAAAAATAATTTTTTCATTAAATTTAAGAAAGGTGACAGTATCTTTTATTCTCTCTCGGATTCTCCAACTAAATATGAATGAGTATCTGCTAAATCTCCAGTCTTAATCTTTTTGTAAAATTTGTGAACCAAAGGATCAATAAATTGCATCAAGTACTCTAAGTTTTTCTTTTTTTGGGACTAATTTTCTCTTCTTCTTCAATTTGGAGCATGTCTTGAAAATCTAACTAGTTAACACCTCGTCTTAAAATATAAAAAATCTTTGTATAAACTGTTCTTGTAAAATATTTTTGGAAGTCAATTTTTTGAAATCTGTGGTGCGACTCTTTCCACTTAAGAGAATTTTAAAAAGTAATTCAATTACAAAAAGGCTTCATTGTGCAACGGATCTGACAAAGTTGTTACATTATTGTAAAAATGAGCACATAAAGTAATCTCTAAAATGAGTTTATGAGTTTTGTGTTTGTTATTTTATTTATGTACTATAGTCCATATGACTTTCTTACTTGTTCATAATGATACTAAATGCGAATTAATTAAAATTTTTAAATCGAAAACAAACTGAAATCGAGTGTGAGTCATTACAACTACTGTAATGAAAAGTCAAATTTGATACTACTGTAATGAAAAGACAATTTGATTAACGTATAGAAAATGGTTTGTTCGTCAGTTTTTCTCCAAGTTCTGCCGTAAAAAGTATATAGATCTCCGTAAAAAGTTGTGGCAAAGTAAATTGGTTCAGAATTTGCTCTCTTTTCATAGAGTATATAAGTATTTGATTATCAAATAAACAAAAAATATTGTAAGTTTGCACGACATTTTTATTTTAGCTGTCAGCATTTACTTTTCAATTAAGACTCCATACAAATTGACCACGAGTCAGTTTCGAGCGTTCATGTGCTTGAGTGCATTGAGGAAGCCCGGTCGCGAAAGATTAAGCGAATTTTTCTAACCGTTCGGCAAATTGTAAAAGGATTTTTCTTAAAAGAATAAAAGTAGAAAGCCTTTCATATTTTTTTATCTCTACAGATATGTTCACATGCCCAATAGGACTCGAAAACTTGCTTTTGAATGTTGTCAATTTTAAAATCAGGATCATTAATACAGTCACCACGATCAAAGTCAATTGCGGTTTTCAAAACTGTATTAACTTCGGTTTTCAAAGTAAGATCTGTTGATACTTGTTTATTTACTATAGAACCAGTTTCGCTAATTTCTATGCTTAAAAACACTTTGAATCCATTATGTTAATTTCAAATATATTGCAATACATCTAATATCCACCACAATCATTTCAGCTCGCCTAGCAAGTTCCAAAATTTTTAACGTACATTGATTAAGCGTGGATAAAGTTTATATTGGATAATTTTTATATTATTTAACAATTTCCAACATAAGCACATTTAAAAACAATAATAAATAACTGTCTTTGTAAAAAATACTTCCTTCGAAATAACAAAAATATAATAAATATTTGAAAATCGAAGAAATTTGAACTCACGGAAATGAGTAATAAAAAGTATAACAAAATATTGTTATTCCCAGATGTACCAGTTTTATTTATTGAAAAAAACCCTTGCAAATTATAATAATTTGAATTTCCTAACAAAATGTGTTTTACTAGTGTATAATAAAAGTGTTGCTTTGTAATACAATAATTAGAATAAGAATTCTTGTTAAACACAAAAATTTCATCTTCCTAATAACATGTGTTTTACAAGGGCGTAATAAAACAACACTTTGTTTAATAATACAATTAGACCACAAAGGCAAAACAATCTACCATCAGGTAGCTAGCCACGTGTCATTTTAACATGAGAACTCCGTCAATTGAAAAAAAATTTTGTCGCAGGTAAATCACGAAATGACCTACAAGATTATTTGTAAAATAAAAAAATTCAAATCTTAAACATGGGATATTTGGGTAATTAGAGCACTAATAATGCAGGTAACTTCTGCAGATGTTTTATATTTTGTGTTAAAAAATACAATTATTTTCTTGTGGCTGAATGTAAGATTTAATTTTAACTATAGTGAATAAGTTTTAAACCATGGACATAAAGTACCTACACTATATATCACATTAAATTATATTTTAAGCGTTATAAAATATTTTTTATTATAAAAAGCTAAAAAATATTCTATACTGATCATGTATTATTTCGAACACTAAACGCTTAACTTCGATGTATTGTTCTTATTTGCACGCGTTATAAAAACCTAACTCGACATAAGAAGCCTTTTGGAATATAATTGCATTTGCAATAATCGCCTAACTCGAGATGAGTTTAAACAACCAACAATTATTATTTTACACAAATCGCTTATTATTTAAAAAAATTCAAAATTAATTTTGCAACAAAAGCTTAACTCGAGATAAGCGGTTGTAAAAATTCATACAAATAAAAAAAAATGTCACTAATTTCGATTTGCAACAATAGCCTATCTCGAAATAAGTGGTTTGTCAAAAACATAAAAAAGATGTTTTCTGCTCTTAACTCGATTTAGGCGATTAGTGCAAGTGCACATAGTTGCATAGTCGAAAATACAGCTGTTTACCTTATACAATAAACTTAGAAGCAGTTTTTCTAGTCCAGATTCTTAGATTTGTTTAATTTGAGTTGTTCCAACATTTTTTCTATAAAAATACATATTTCAAACTCCTTGTACAATACATGTCTTCTTTTTGGTATTAAACATGTTTTGAAAATTGATTCCCGATGTAAATCTCTTAATATTGTTGTTATTGTTGAAAAAAGTTCAGTAAAACATTCCGAAAATTTTCATTCTTCTAGTTGTTATTTGCAGCTTTATGGTAAGAACTTATTCCATTAATTTTTTCTTAAATTCCTTCACATTAATTGGTGTAATTTTAGCTATTTTGTTATTAATTTTAAAATTTTGATTCAATTCTGATTATTTTTATAATATGTACAATATTTTTGATTGAAATTATAATTTTGACTTATGATGTTCATTCTGATTTTGAATTGAAAAGCAATTTTTAATTTTCATGAAAAAAAAAAAATATCCTCATTAATATTTAAAAATAAAAATTTTCTTGAATATATTTATACTAAAATTGCGCGATTAAATTATAGATTTTGTTTATATTCAAGTCGGGTAGGGTTTAGTTTGGGGTGTGTAATGGGAATCAATATTAGGTTTAGTTTATGTGTTAGGTTAGATTAAGTTGTTGAAACGTTTTCCATGTATATTCCCTTGAAACCGCAATATTATTCCCAAGGCTAGGAACAGTGTCTTGTCCACCCTATGTCCGGATTTAGGTCTTAATCTTTAAGAATTTTAAAATTTTGCCTTTTAATATGAAATATGGGGACCTCAGTTCAAATCCAAATTTTACATTTTGAAAAAAAAATTTTTTTTTTGTATGCAATAATTTTTTTTTTTTAATGAAATTTAATGAAATTTGGGTTTGCTATTTAAAGTTTCGGTTGTATTGTAGTGAATGAGTTCGAACCCAAATTTTGCCTACATTGTATTTAAACATAAAAATAAGAAAATAGGTGAAATATTTTTATTAAATCAAAATTATATTAACACTATTAACAGAAAAAAGCAAAAATTAGTGTTTTGCCTCTCTCTAGTGGCCCAGAAAAGCAAGAAATTACAGTACAAAGTTGTACTGTAATTTTCATCTTTAGTATAAATTAAATAAACAAAATTAAATGAAAAAATCATTACAATTTTAATGATCATAATGATTTTAAAGTTTTTAAAATATAAATTTGTCAGAAATACCCTACATATTATGCATTTACGCTTATTAATGTAAAGTTTTAAGGTTTCATTGAGAAATTTTATAAAACTAGTTTGTTTTTACATTTTGCAACATTATGAAGTTTGGAATTTATTTGAGACAATGAAATGATGAATGAATACGTTTCAAAATTATCAATTTTATTGTTGATATTTGAATATTTTCATCGTTTGTTCCAATTATATTTAGGTAAACGGCAATAATTCGGTCCCATGCATATAATTTTCTTCTAAAAAAATTTACATTAAGTTACAAATCAAAATTAAATAGGTTTTTAAATTATTTTTTTACAATTAAGTTGATTTTCGAGTCCACAGCGCTTCCGATATAATTTTGAATTTATTATTTAGTTTTTGTGGAGCATGAATAGTTCAATTTTTTCAGAGAATGTTGTAATTTCACCTAAAATTTAAGAAAAAATATATTTTTTATTATTGTGGTTCTATGGTTTTTCTTCAGAGTTAGAAAAATGATTAAAAACATTTAAGACCGCTTTAGGTACATTAACTTAATACTCATTTTCTTGTTAGAGAAACTAAGTAACTAGCAACTATATAGAAACTATATAGAGAGAAACTAAGTATGTTAGCAAATTATTAGAAAATGCAATTTTAAAATATATACAATAATAAAGTTGGGCCAAACCAATAGTTTTTATTGTAGCACTTTTCTCTTCAACAACTGAAAATAATGCTTTTAAATACAGTCTATGTAAACCTCCCACACTATTAAAATTATTTTCATTCATAAACGAAACGATTGCATATTATATTTAGGATGAGCGATTTATGCAGTCTTTGAAATAAAGCAAAAATTAATATAAAGAGGGGTTAACATAATGCTCAATTTTAATGGTTAATTGCATGAGCTAAGAAAAATAAAGATACTTTTTAGTGTCATGGAATTTACCGTTGGTTTTTTGCGTTTATAGAAATTTAAAAAAGCTTGTGGTTTTTAAAATATAAGGCGTCAAAAATTCAAATTTTACAAATTTCAAGATGCGATAAGTTGAGAAGGGGTGGAGACGGGAAAAAATGTTCTTCTAACGAAATAAAATATTTATGAATATCTAAGAGCTGCTAAAATTTCAGACTCCTGTAAGGTACGATGTAGAAGAAAAATGGTATCAAAAATTTGCATGTTCGTATAAAATTTCAGCTTTCTATCTTCAAAGGTGTAGAAGTTTTGTAAACATGTCCATAATAATTTGTTGATTCGTGTCTATAATAGGATAATATTCTTTTCCATAATATTCTTCTCCATAAGTTTATATTATAGCTTGTTTACGGGCTGAATTAGGTACACTAAAAAGATCAAAATAGAAACAAACTGAATAAAAAATTAAAAATTTTATCTAAAAATTTGTTTAAACCGATCGAAACCAATGTAGTAATAAAGGAAAATCAAAGTAAGGTGTGTTTTAGTCAGAAGTGTGAAAAATTGGTCGAAAATACAGCTGTTTACCTTATACAATAAACTTAGAAGCAGTTTTTCTGGTCCAGATTCTTAGCTTTGTTTAATTTGAGTTGTTCCAACATTTTTTCTATAAAAATACATATTTCAAACTCCTTGTACAATACATGTCTTCTTTTTGGTATTAAAAATGTTTTGAAAATTGATTCCCGATGTAAATCTCTTAATATTGTTGTTATTGTTGAAAAAAGTTCAGTAAAACATTCCGAAAATTTTCATTCTTCTAGTTGTTATTTGCAGCTTTATGGTAAGAACTTATTCCATTAATTTTTTCTTAAATTCCTTCACATTAATTAGTGTAATTTTAGCTATTTTGTTATTAATTTTAAAATTTTGATTCAATTCTGATTATTTTTATAATATGTACAATATTTTTGATTGAAATTATAATTTTGACTTATGATGTTCATTCTGATTTTGAATTGAAAAGCAATTTTTAATTTTCATGAAAAAAAAAAAAATATCCTCATTAATATTTAAAAATAAAAATTTTCTTGAATATACTTATACTAAAATTGCGCGATTAAATTATAGATTTTGTTTATATTCAAGTCGGGTAGGGTTTAGTTTGGGGTGTGTAATGGGAATCAATATTAGGTTTAGTTTATGTGTTAGGTTAGATTAAGTTGTTGAAACGTTTTCCATGTATATTCCCTTGAAATCGCAATATTATTCCCAAGGCTAGGAACAGTGTCTTGTCCACTCTATGTCCGGATTTAGGTCTTAATCTTTAAGAATTTTAAAATTTTGCCTTATAATATGAAATATGGGGACCTCAGTTCAAATCCAAATTTTACATTTTGAAAAAAAAAATTTTTTTTTGTATGCAATAATTTTTTTTTTTTTAATGAAATTTAATGAAATTTGGGTTTGCTATTTAAAGTTTCGGTTGTATTGTAGTGAATGAGTTCGAACACAAATTTTGCCTACATTGTATTTAAACATAAAAATAAGAAAATAGGTGAAATATTTTTATTAAATCAAAATTATATTAACACTATTAACAGAAAAAAGCAAAAATTAGTGTTTTGCCTTTCTCTAGGGGCCCAGAAAAGCAAGAAATTACAGTACAAAGTTGTACTGTAATTTTCATCTTTAGTATAAATTAAATAAACAAAATTAAATGAAAAAATCATTACAATTTTAATGATCATAATGATTTTAAAGTTTTTAAAATATAAATTTGTCAGAAATACCCTACATATTATGCATTTACGCTTATTAATGTAAAGTTTTAAGGTTTCATTGTGAAATTTTATAAAACTAGTTTGTTTTTACATTTTGCAACATTATGAAGTTTGAAATTTATTTGAGACAATGAAATGATGAATGAATATTTTTTAAAATTATCAATTTTATTGCTGATATGTGAATATTTTCATCGTTTGTTCCAATTATATTTAGGTCAACGGCAATAATTCGGTCCCATGCATATAATTTGCATCTAAAAAAATTTACATTAAGTTACAAATCAAAATTAAATAGGTTTTTAAATAATTTTTTTACAATTAAGTTGATTTTCGAGTCCACAGCGCTTCCGATATAATTTTGAATTTATTATTTAGTTTTTGTGGAGCATGAATAGTTCAATTTTTTCAGAGAATGTTGAAATTTCACCTAAAATTTAAGAAAAAATATATTTTTTATTATTGTGGTTCTATGGTTTTTCTTCAGAGTTAGAAAAATGATTAAAAACATTTAAGACCGCTTTAGGTACATTCACTTAATACTCATTTTCTTGTTATTCCTTTTTTGAGGAAATAGTTTTATATAGAGAGAAACTAAGTATGTTAGCAAATTATTAGAAAATGCAATTTTAAAATATATACAATAATAAAGTTGGGCCAAACCAATGGTTTTTATTGTAGCACTTTTCTCTTCAACAAGTGAAAATACTGCTTTTAAATACAGTCTATGTACACCTCCCACACTATTAAAATTATTTTCATTCATAAACGAAACGATTGCATATTATATTTAGGATGAGCGATTTATGCAGTCTTTGAAATAAAGCAAAAATTAATATAAAGAGGGGTTAACATAATGCTCAATTTTAAGGGTTAATTGCATGAGCTAAGAAAAATAAAGATACTTTTTAGTGTCATGGAATTTACCATTAGTTTTTTGCGTTTATAGAAATTTAAAAAAGCTTGTGGTTTTTAAAATATAAGGCGTCAAAAATTCAAATTTTACAAATTTCAAGATGCGTTAACGTGAGAAGGGGTGGAGATGGGAAAAAATGTTCTTCTAACGAAATAAAATATTTATAAATATCTAAGAGCTGCTAAAATTTCAGACTCCTCTAAGGTACGATGTAGAAGAAAAATGGTATCAAAAATTTGGGAAAAACGGATTTTAGATAACGGTAGATTTTAACGGCCATTTCAGAAATGTTATGCAGCAATAGAGGAAGCCAGCCACTATTTTTCTGCTTTTACAAAATTTGAAAAATGATTATGGTTTCACGGCAATAAATAGTTAAAAAATGGCATCTTTAGGGTTTTAGGGGGGTATAACTTGTAGGGAGGGGGAAATAGGTAAAAATTTCCTTCAACAGAAATAAGATTCTAGTAAAGATCCATGTTCGTATAAAATTTCAGCTTTCTATCTTCAAAGGTGTAGAAGTTTTGTAAACATGTCCATAATAATTTGTTGGTTCGTGTCTATAATAGGATAATATTTTTTTCCATAATATTCTTCTCCATAAGTTTATATTATAGCTTGTTTACGGGCTGAATTAGGTACACTAAAAAGATCAAAATAGAAACAGACTGAATTAAAAATTAAAAATTTTATCTAAAAATTTGTTTAAACCGATCGAAACCAATGTAGTAATAAAGGAAAATCAAAGTAAGGTGTGTTTTAGTCAGAAGTGTGAAAAATTGGTCGAAAATACAGCTGTTTACCTTATACAATAAACTTAGAAGCAGTTTTTCTGGTCCAGATTCTTAGCTTTGTTTAATTTGAGTTATTCCAACATTTTTTCTATAAAAATACATATTTCAAACTCCTTGTACAATACATGTCTTCTCTTTGGTATTAAAAATGTTTTGAAAATTGATTCCCGATGCAAATCTCTTAATATTGTTGTTATTGTTGAAAAAAGTTCAGTAAAACATTCCGAAAATTTTCATTCTTCTAGTTGTTATTTGCAGCTTTATGGTAAGAACTTATTCCATTAATTTTTTCTTAAATTCCTTCACATTAATTAGTGTAATTTTAGCTATTTTGTTATTAATTTTAAAATTTTGATTCAATTCTGATTATTTTTATAATATGTACAATATTTTTGATTGAAATTATAATTTTGACTTATGATGTTCATTCTGATTTTGAATTGAAAAGCAATTTTTAATTTTCATGAAAAAAAAAAAATATCCTCATTAATATTTAAAAAAAAAAAATTTTCTTGAATATATTTATACTAAAATTGCGCGATTAAATTATAGATTTTGTTTATATTCAAGTCGGGTAGGGTTTAGTTTGGGGTGTGTAATGGGAATCAATATTAAGTTTAGTTTATGTGTTAGGTTAGATTAAGTTGTTGAAACGTTTTCCATGTATATTCCCTTGAAACCGCAATATTATTCCCAAGGCTAGGAACAGTGTCTTGTCCACTCTATGTCCGAATTTAGGTCTTAATCTTTAAGAATTTTAAAATTTTGCCTTTTAATATGAAATATGGGGACCTCAGTTCAAATCCAAATTTTACATTTTGAAAAAAAAAATTTTTTTTTGTATGCAATAATTTTTTTTTTTAATGAAATTTAATGAAATTTGGGTTTGCTATTTAAAGTTTCGGTTGTATTGTAGTGAATGAGTTCGAACACAAATTTTGCCTACATTGTATTTAAACATAAAAATAAGAAAATAGGTAAAATATTTTTATTAAATCAAAATTATATTAACACTATTAACAGAAAAAAGCAAAAATTAGTGTTTTGCCTCTCTCTAGGGGCCCAGAAAAGCAAGAAATTACAGTACAAAGTTGTACTGTAATTTTCATCTTTAGTATAAATTAAATAAACAAAATTAAATGAAAAAATCATTACAATTTTAATGATCATAAAAATTTTAAAGTTTTTAAAATATAAATTTGTCAGAAATACCCTACATATTATGCATTTACGCTTATTAATGTAAAGTTTTAAGGTTTCATTGTGAAATTTTATAAAACTAGTTTGTTTTTACATTTTGCAACATTATGAATTAGTTTGGAATTTATTTGAGACAATGAAATGATGAATGAATATTTTTCAAAATTATCAATTTTATTGTTGATATTTGAATATTTTCATCGTTTGTTCCAATTATATTTAGGTAAACGGCAATAATTCGGTCCCATGCATATAATTTTCTTCTAAAAAAATTTACATTAAGTTACAAATCAAAATTAAATAGGTTTTTAAATTATTTTTTTACAATTAAGTTGATTTTCGAGTCCACAGCGCTTCCGATATAATTTTGAATTTATTATTTAGTTTTTGTGGAGCATGAGTAGTTCAATTTTTTCAGAGAATGTTGTAATTTCACCTAAAATTTAAGAAAAAATATATTTTTTATTATTGTGGTTCTATGGTTTTTCTTCAGAGTTAGAAAAATGATTAAAAACATTTAAGACCGCTTTAGGTACATTCACTTAATACTCATTTTCTTGTTAGAGAAACTAAGTAACTAGCAACTATATAGAAACTATATAGAGAGAAACTAAGTATGTTAGCAAATTATTAGAAAATGCAATTTTAAAATATATACAATAATAAAGTTGGGCCAAACCAATGGTTTTTATTGTAGCACTTTTCTCTTCAACAAGTGAAAATAATGCTTTTAAATACAGTCTATGTACACCTACCACACTATTAAAATTATTTTCATTCATAAACGAAACGATTGCACATTATATTTAGGATGAGCGATTTATGCAGTCTTTGAAATAAAGCAAAAATTAATATAAAGTGGGATTAACATAATGCTCAATTTTAATGGTTAATTGCATGAGCTAAGAAAAATAAAGATACTTTTTAGTGTCATGGAATTTACCGTTGGTTTTTTGCGTTTATAGAAATTTAAAAAAGCTTGTGGTTTTTTTATACCCTGCACTTCGTGAAGGGTATATTAACTTTGGTATGGAGTTTGTAACTACTTGAAGGAGTCATCTGCGGTATGGACATATATATATATTCTTGCTCAGCGTAAAATTCTGCGTCGATTTAGACATGTCCGTCTGTCCGTCCGTCCGTCCGTCCGTCCGTTCGCACGATAACTCAAAAACGAATAATGCAATCGACACCAAACTTTCACAAGTTTTTTCTTTTGTGCCAAGGACGAGCCCTGTTGTTATTGGACTAATTCGGACAACGGGTTCGGGTAGCTGCCATACAACTCAAAGAGTTTATTTTAAATATTTCAAAAACTAATAAAGCTATAAATATAAAACTTTGTATACATGTGTCCATTTATATTCTGCACATGCTCTAAAAATTATAATGGGATAGCTGCACCGGTTCGGGTGGCTGCCATACAACTCCAACAGCAAATTTTTTATATTCGGCAAAATAATAAAGTCAGATTCATAAAACTTGGCAGTCATGTGTCCAATTATAGGTCAAATATACTTCTGAAGTTTTAGAGGAATTGCTTTACAGGTTCGGGTACCTGCCATACAACTCCAGAAGCTAATTTTAAATATTTGGAAAAATAATAAAGTCAGATTCATGAAACTTGGCAGTTGGATGTCCGATTATAGATCAGATATATTTGTGAAGTTTTAGAGGAATTGCTTGACAGGTTCGGGTACTTGCCATACAACTCCAGAAGCTAATTTTAAATATTTGGAAAAATAATAAAGTCAGATTGATGAAACGTGGCAGTTGTGTGTCCAATTATAGGTCAGACATATTTCTAAAGTTTTAATGGGATTGCTTGACAGGTTCGAGTAGCTCCCATACAAGTCTTAAAGCTTATTCTTAATATTTGGAAAAATAATAAAGTCAGATCCATGAAACTTGGCAGTTGTGTGTCCGATTATAGATCATATATATTTGTGAAGTTTTAGTGGAATTGCTTGACAGATTCGGGGACTTGCCAAACAACTCCAAAAGCATATTTTAAATATTTGGAAAAATAATAAAGTCAGATTCATGATACTTGGCAGTTGTGTGTCCGATTGTAGATCAGATATATTTGTGAAGTTTTGATGGAATTGTTTGACAGGTTCAGGTACTTGCCATACAACTCCAAAAGCTAATTTTAAATATTTGGAAAAATTATAAAGTCAGATTCATGAAACTTGGCAGTCGGATGTCCAATTATAGGTCAGACATATCCGTGAAGTTTCTACAGAATGACTTCACAGGTTCGAGTAATTGCTACACAATAACTGAATCGGTTTATACCGACTGAAACGTTTTTACTTGTTAAAATATAAGGCGTCAAAAATTCAAATTTTACAAATTTCAAGATGCGATAAGTTGAGAAGGGGTGGAGACGGGAGAAAATGTTCTTCTAACGAAATAAAATATTTATGAATATCTAAGAGCTGCTAAAATTTCAGACTCCTGTAAGGTACGATGTAGAAGAAAAATGGTATCAAAAATTTGCATGTTCGTATAAAATTTCAGCTTTCTATCTTCAAAGGTGTAGAAGTTCTGTAAACATGTCCATAATAATTTGTTGATTCGTGTCTATAATAGGATAATATTCTTTTCCATAATATTCTTCTCCATAAGTTTATATTATAGCTTGTTTACGGACTGAATTAGGTACACTAAAAAGATCAAAATAGAAACAGACTGAATTAAAAATTAAAAATTTTATCTAAAAATTTGTTTAAACCGATCGAAACCAATGATGTAATAAAGGAAAATCAAAGTAAGGTGTGTTTTAGTCAGAGGTGTGAAAAATTGGTCGAAAATACAGCTGTTTACCTTATACAATAAACTTGGAAGCAGTTTTTCTAGTCCAGATTCTTAGATTTGTTTAATTTGAGTTGTTCCAACATTTTTTCTATAAAAATACATATTTCAAACTCCTTGTACAATACATGTCTTCTTTTTGGTATTAAAAATGTTTTGAAAATTGATTCCCGATGTAAATCTCTTAATATTGTTGTTATTGTTGAAAAAAGTTCAGTAAAACATTCCGAAAATTTTCATTCTTCTAGTTGTTATTTGCAGCTTTATGGTAAGAACTTATTCCATTAATTTTTTCTTAAATTCCTTCACATTAATTAGTGTAATTTTAGCTATTTTGTTATTAATTTTAAAATTTTGATTCAATTCTGATTATTTTTATAATATGTACAATATTTTTGATTGAAATTATAATTTTGACTTATGATGTTCATTCTGATTTTGAATTGAAAAGCAATTTTTAATTTTCATGAAAAAAAAAAAATATCCTCATTAATATTTAAAAATAAAAATTTTCTTGAATATATTTATACTAAAATTGCGCGATTAAATTATAGATTTTGTTTATATTCAAGTCGGGTAGGGTTTAGTTTGGGGTGTGTAATGGGAATCAATATTAGGTTTAGTTTATGTGTTAGGTTAGATTAAGTTGTTGAAACGTTTTCCATGTATATTCCCTTGAAACCGCAATATTATTCCCAAGGCTAGGAACAGTGTCTTGTCCACCCTATGTCCGGATTTAGGTCTTAATCTTTAAGAATTTTAAAATTTTGCCTTATAATATGAAATATGGGGACCTCAGTTCAAACCCAAATTTTACATTTTGAAAAAAAATTTTTTTTTTGTATGCAATAATTTTTTTTTTTTATGAAATTTAATGAAATTTGGGTTTGCTATTTAAAGTTTCGGTTGTATTGTAGTGAATGAATTCGAACAAAAATTTTGCCTACATTGTATTTAAACATAAAAATAAGAAAATAGGTGAAATATTTTTATTAAATCAAAATTATATTAACACTATTAACAGAAAAAAAGCAAGAATTAGTGTTTTGCCTCTCTCTAGGGGCCCAGAAAAGCAAGAAATTACAGTACAAAGTTGTACTGTAATTTTCATCTTTAGTATAAATTAAATAAACAAAATTAAATGAAAAAATCATTACAATTTTAATGATCATAATGATTTTAAAGTTTTTAAAATATAAATTTGTCAGAAATACCCTACATATTATGCATTTACGCTTATTAATGTAAAGTTTTAAGGTTTCATTGAGAAATTTTATAAAACTAGTTTGTTTTTACATTTTGCAACATTATGAAGTTTGGAATTTATTTGAGACAATGAAATGATGAATGAATACGTTTCAAAATTATCAATTTTATTGTTGATATTTGAATATTTTCATCGTTTGTTCCAATTATACTCGTATTTAGGTAAACGGCAATAATTCGGTCCCATGCATATAATTTGCTTCTAAAAAAATTTACATTAAGTTACAAATCAAAATTAAATAGGTTTTTAAATTATTTTTTTACAATTAAGTTGATTTTCGAGCCCACAGCGCTTCCGATATAATTTTGAATTTATTATTTAGTTTTTGTGGAGCATGAATAGTTCAATTTTTTCAGAGAATGTTGTAATTTCACCTAAAATTTAAGAAAAAATATATTTTTTATTATTGTGGTTCTATGGTTTTTTCTTCAGAGTTAGAAAAATGATTAAAAACATTTAAGACCGCTTTAGGTACATTCACTTAATACTCATTTTCTTGTTATTCCTTTTTTGAGGAAATAGTTTTATATAGAGAGAAACTAAGTATGTTAGCAAATTATTATAAAATGCAATTTTAAAATATATACAATAATAAAGTTGGGCCAAACCAATGGTTTTTATTGTAGCACTTTTCTCTTCAACAAGTGAAAATAATGCTTTTAAATACAGTCTATGTACACCTCCCACACTATTAAAATTATTTTCATTCATAAACGAAACGATTGCATATTATATTTAGGATGAGCGATTTATGCAGTCTTTGAAATAAAGCAAAAATTAATATAAAGAGGGGTTAACATAATGCTCAATTTTAATGGTTAATTGCATGAGCTAAGAAAAATAAAGATACTTTTTAGTGTCACGGAATTTACCGTTGGTTTTTTGCGTTTATAGAAATTTAAAAAAGCTTGTGGTTTTTAAAATATAAGGCGTCAAAAATTCAAATTTTACAAATTTCAAGATGCGATAAGTTGAGAAGGGGTGGAGACGGGAAAAAATGTTCTTCTAACGAAATAAAATATTTATGAATATCTAAGAGCTGCTAAAATTTCAGACTCCTGTATGGTACGATGTAGAAGAAAAATTTTATCAAAAATTTGCATGTTCGTATAAAATTTCAGCTTTCTATCTTCAAAGGTGTAGAAGTTCTGTAAACATGTCCATAATAATTTGTTGATTCGTGTCTATAATAGAATAATATTCTTTTCCATAATATTCTTCTCCATAAGTTTATATTATAGCTTGTTTACGGACTGAATTAGGTACACTAAAAAGATCAAAATAGAAACAAACTGAATAAAAAATTAAAAATTTTATCTAAAAATTTGTTTAAACCGATCGAAACCAATGATGTAATAAAGGTAAATCAAAGTAAGGTGTGTTTTAGTCAGAGGTGTGAAAAATTGGTCGAAAATACAGCTGTTTACCTTATACAATAAACTTATAGAAGCAGTTTTTCTAGTCCAGATTCTTAGATTTGTTTAATTTGAGTTGTTCCAACATTTTTTCTATAAAAATACATATTTCAAACTCCGTGTACAATACATGTCTTCTTTTTGGTATTAAAAATGTTTTGAAAATTGATTCCCGATGCAAATCTCTTAATATTGTTGTTATTGTTGAAAAAAGTTCAGTAAAACATTCCGAAAATTTTCATTCTTCTAGTTGTTATTTGCAGCTTTATGGTAAGAACTTATTCCATTAATTTTTTCTTAAATTCCTTCACATTAATTAGTGTAATTTTAGCTATTTTGTTATTAATTTTAAAATTTTGATTCAATTCTGATTATTTTTATAATATGTACAATATTTTTGATTGAAATTATAATTTTGACTTATGATGTTCATTCTGATTTTGAATTGAAAAGCAATTTTTAATTTTCATGAAAAAAAAAAAATATCCTCATTAATATTTAAAAATAAAAATTTTCTTGAATATATTTATACTAAAATTGCGCGATTAAATTATAGATTTTGTTTATATTCAAGTCGGGTAGGGTTTAGTTTGGGGTGTGTAATGGGAATCAATATTAGGTTTAGTTTATGTGTTAGGTTAGATTAAGTTGTTGAAACGTTTTCCATGTATATTCCCTTGAAACCGCAATATTATTCCCAAGGCTAGGAACAGTGTCTTGTCCACCCTATGTCCGGATTTAGGTCTTAATCTTTAAGAATTTTAAAATTTTGCCTTATAATATGAAATATGGGGACCTCAGTTCAAATCCAAATTTTACATTTTGAAAAAAAAATTTTTTTTTTGTATGCAATAATTTTTTTTTTTTTTGAAATTTAATGAAATTTGGGTTTGCTATTTAAAGTTTCGGTTGTATTGTAGTGAATGAATTCGAACACAAATTTTGCCTACATTGTATTTAAACATAAAAATAAGAAAATAGGTGAAATATTTTTATTAAATCAAAATTATATTAACACTATTAACAGAAAAAAGCAAGAATTAGTGTTTTGCCTCTCTCTAGGGGCCCAGAAAAGCAAGAAATTACAGTACAAAGTTGTACTGTAATTTTCATCTTTAGTATAAATTAAATAAACAAAATTAAATGAAAAAATCATTACAATTTTAATGATCATAATGATTTTAAAGTTTTTAAAATATAAATTTGTCAGAAATACCCTACATATTATGCATTTACGCTTATTAATGTAAAGTTTTAAGGTTTCATTGAGAAATTTTATAAAACTAGTTTGTTTTTACATTTTGCAACATTATGAAGTTTGGAATTTATTTGAGACAATGAAATGATGAATGAATATGTTTCAAAATTATCAATTTTATTGTTGATATTTGAATATTTTCATCGTTTGTTCCAATTATATTTAGGTAAACGGCAATAATTCGGTCCCATGCATATAATTTGCTTCTAAAAAAATTTACATTAAGTTACAAATCAAAATTAAATAGGTTTTTAAATTATTTTTTTACAATTAAGTTGATTTTCGAGCCCACAGCGCTTCCGATATAATTTTGAATTTATTATTTAGTTTTTGTGGAGCATGAATAGTTCAATTTTTTCAGAGAATGTTGTAATTTCACCTAAAATTTAAGAAAAAATATATTTTTTATTATTGTGGTTCTATGGTTTTTCTTCAGAGTTAGAAAAATGATTAAAAACATTTAAGACCGCTTTAGGTACATTCACTTAATACTCATTTTCTTGTTAGAGAAACTAAGTAACTAACAACTATATAGAAACTATATAGAGAGAAACTAAGTATGTTAGCAAATTATTAGAAAATGCAATTTTAAAATATATACAATAATAAAGTTGGGCCAAACCAATGGTTTTTATTGTAGCACTTTTCTCTTCAACAAGTGAAAATAATGCTTTTAAATACAGTCTATGTACACCTCCCACACTATTAAAATTATTTTCATTCATAAACGAAACGATTGCATATTATATTTAGGATGAGCGATTTATGCAGTCTTTGAAATAAAGCAAAAATTAATATAAAGAGGGGTTAACATAATGCTCAATTTTAATGGTTAATTGCATGAGCTAAGAAAAATAAAGATACTTTTTAGTGTCATGGAATTTACCGTTCGTTTTTTGCGTTTATAGAAATTTAAAAAAGCTTGTGGTTTTTAAAATATAAGGCGTCAAAAATTCAAATTTTACAAATTTCAAGATGCGATAAGTTGAGAAGGGGTGGAGACGGGAAAAAATGTTCTTCTAACGAAATAAAATATTTATGAATATCTAAGAGCTGCTAAAATTTCAGACTCCTTTAAGGTACGATGTAGAAGAAAAATGGTATCAAAAATTTGCATGTTCGTATAAAATTTCAGCTTTCTATCTTCAAAGGTGTAGAAGTTCTGTAAACATGTCCATAATAATTTGTTGATTCGTGTCTATAATAGAATAATATTCTTCTCCATAAGTTTATATTATAGCTTGTTTACGAACTGAATTAGGTACACTAAAAAGATCAAAATAGAAACAAACTGAATAAAAAAATTAAAAATTTTATCTAAAAATTTGTTTAAACCGATCGAAACCAATGATGTAATAAAGGAAAATCAAAGTAAGATGTGTTTTAGTAAGAGGTGTGAAAAATTGGTCGAAAATACAGCTGTTTACCTTATACAATAAACTTAGAAGCAGTTTTTCTAGTCCAGATTCTTAGATTTGTTTAATTTGAGTTGTTCCAACATTTTTCTACAAAAATACATATTTCAAACTCCTTGTACAATACATGTCTTCTTTTTGGTATTAAAAATGTTTTGAAAATTGATTCCCGATGCAAATCTCTTAATATTGTTGTTATTGTTGAAAAAAGTTCTGTAAAACATTCCGAAAATTTTCATTCTTCTAGTTGTTATTTGCAGCTTTATGGTAAGAACTTATTCCATTAATTTTTTCTTAAATTCCTTCACATTAATTGGTGTAATTTTAGCTATTTTGTTATTAATTTTAAAATTTTGATTCAATTCTGATTATTTTTATAATATGTACAATATTTTTGATTGAAATTATAATTTTGACTTATGATGTTCATTCTGATTTTGAATTGAAAAGCAATTTTTAATTTTCATGAAAAAAAAAAAATATCCTCATTAATATTTAAAAATAAAAATTTTCTTGAATATATTTATACTAAAATTGCGCGATTAAATTATAGATTTTGTTTATATTCAAGTCGGGTAGGGTTTAGTTTGGGGTGTGTAATGGGAATCAATATTAGGTTTAGTTTATGTGTTAGGTTAGATTAAGTTGTTGAAACGTTTTCCATGTATATTCCCTTGAAACCGCAATATTATTCCCAAGGCTAGGAACAGTGTCTTGTCCACTCTATGTCCGGATTTAGGTCTTAATCTTTAAGAATTTTAAAATTTTGCCTTATAATATGAAATATGGGGACCTCAGTTCAAATCCAAATTTTACATTTTGAAAAAAAAATTTTTTTTTTGTATGCAATAATTTTTTTTTTTTAATGAAATTTAATGAAATTTGGGTTTGCTATTTAAAGTTTCGGTTGTATTGTAGTGAATGAGTTCGAACCCAAATTTTGCCTACATTGTATTTAAACATAAAAATAAGAAAATAGGTGAAATATTTTTATTAAATCAAAATTATATTAACACTATTAACAGAAAAAAGCAAGAATTAGTGTTTTGCCTCTCTCTAGGGGCCCAGAAAAGCAAGAAATTATAGTACAAAGTTGTACTGTAATTTTCATCTTTAGTATAAATTAAATAAACAAAATTAAATGAAAAAATCATTACAATTTTAATGATCATAATGATTTTAAAGTTTTTAAAATATAAATTTGTCAGAAATACCCTACATATTATGCATTTACGCTTATTAATGTAAAGTTTTAAGGTTTCATTGTGAAATTTTATAAAACTAGTTTGTTTTTACATTTTGCAACATTATGAAGTTTGGAATTTATTTGAGACAATGAAATGATAAATGAATATTTTTCAAAATTATCAATTTTATTGTTGATATGTGAATATTTTCGTCGTTTGTTCCAATTATATTTAGGTAAACGGCAATAATTCGGTCCCGTGCATATAATTTGCTTCTAAAAAAATTTACATTAAGTTACAAATCAAAATTAAATAGGTTTTTAAATTATTTTTTTTACAATTAAGTTGATTTTCGAGTCCACAGCGCTTCCGATATAATTTTGAATTTATTATTTAGTTTTTGTGGAGCATGAATAGTTCAATTTTTTCAGAGAATGTTGTAATTTCACCTAAAATTTAAGAAAAAATATATTTTTTATTATTGTGGTTCTATGGTTTTTCTTCAGAGTTAGAAAAATGATTAAAAACATTTAAGACCGCTTTAGGTACATTCACTTAATACTCATTTTCTTGTTAGAGAAACTAAGTAACCAGCAACTATATAGAAACTATATAGAGAGAAACTAAGTATGTTAGCAAATTATTAGAAAATGCAATTTTAAAATATATACAATAATAAAGTTGGGCCAAACCAATGGTTTTTATTGCAGCACTTTTCTCTTCAACAACTGAAAATAATGCTTTTAAATACAGTCTATGTACACCTCCCACACTATTAAAATTATTTTCATTCATAAACGAAACGATTGCATATTATATTTAGGATGAGCGATTTATGCAGTCTTTGAAATAAAGCAAAAATTAATATAAAGAGGGGTTAACATAATGCTCAATTTTAATGGTTAATTGCATGAGCTAAGAAAAATAAAGATACTTTTTAGTGTCACGGAATTTACCGTTGGTTTTTTGCGTTTATAGAAATTTAAAAAAGCTTGTGGTTTTTAAAATATAAGGCGTCAAAAATTCAAATTTTACAAATTTCAAGATGCGATAAGTTGAGAAGGGGTGGAGACGGAAAAAAATGTTCTTCTAAAGAAATAAAATATTTATGAATATCTAAGAGCTGCTAAAATTTCAGACTCCTGTAAGGTACGATGTAGAAGAAAAATGGTATCAAAAATTTGAGAAAAACGGATTTTAGATAACGGTAAATTTTAACGGCCATTTCAGAAATGTTATGCAGCAATAGAGGAAGCCAGCCACTAATTTTCTGCTTTTACAAAATTTGAAAAATGATTATGGTTTCACGGCAATAAATAGTTAAAAAATGGCATCTTTAGGGTTTTAGGGGGGTATAACTTCTAGGGAGGGAGAAATAGGTAAAAATTTCCTTCTACAGAAATAAGATTCTAGTAAAGATCCATGTTCGTATAAAATTTCAGCTTTCTATCTTCAAAGGTGTAGAAGTTTTGTAAACATGTCCATAATAATTTGTTGATTCGTGTCTATAATAAGATAATATTTTTTTTCCATAATATTCTTCTCCATAAGTTTATATTATAGCTTGTTTACGGGCTGAATTAGGTACACTAAAAAGATCAAAATAGAAACAGACTGAATTAAAAATTAAAAATTTTATCTAAAAATTTGTTTAAACCGATCGAAACCAATGTAGTACGAGTAATAAAGGAAAATCAAAGTAAGGTGTGTTTTAGTCAGAAGTGTGAAAAATTGATCGAAAATACAGCTGTTTTACCTTATACAATAAACTTAGAAGCAGTTTTTCTGGTCCAGATTCTTAGCTTTGTTTAATTTGAGTTATTCCAACATTTTTTCTATAAAAATACATATTTCAAACTCCGTGTACAATACATGTCTTCTTTTTAGTATTAAAAATTTTGAAAATTGATTCCCGATGTAAATTTCTTAATATTGTTGTTATTGTTGAAAAAAGTTCAGTAAAACATTCCGAAAATTTTCATTCTTCTAGTTGTTATTTGCAGCTTTATGGTAAGAACTTATTCCATTAATTTTTTCTTAAATTCCTTCACATTAATTAGTGTAATTTTAGCTATTTTGTTATTAATTTTAAAATTTTGATTCAATTCTGATTATTTTTATAATATGTACAATATTTTTGATTGAAATTATAATTTTGACTTATGATGTTCATTCTGATTTTGAATTGAAAAGCAATTTTTAATTTTCATGAAAAAAAAAAAATATCCTCATTAATATTTAAAAATAAAAATTTTCTTGAATATATTTATACTAAAATTGCGCGATTAAATTATAGATTTTGTTTATATTCAAGTCGGGTAGGGTTTAGTTTGGGGTGTGTAATGGGAATCAATATTAGGTTTAGTTTATGTGTTAGGTTAGATTAAGTTGTTGAAACGTTTTCCATGTATATTCCCTTGAAACCGCAATATTATTCCCAAGGCTAGGAACAGTGTCTTGTCCACCCTATGTCCGGATTTAGGTCTTAATCTTTAAGAATTTTAAAATTTTGCCTTTTAATATGAAATATGGGGACCTCGGTTCAAATCCAAATTTTACATTTTGAAAAAAAAATTTTTTTTTTGTATGCAATAATTTTTTTTTTTTAATGAAATTTAATGAAATTTGGGTTTGCTATTTAAAGTTTCGGTTGTATTGTAGTGAATGAGTTCGAACACAAATTTTGCCTACATTGTATTTAAACATAAAAATAAGAAAATAGGTGAAATATTTTTATTAAATCAAAATTATATTAACACTATTAACAGAAAAAAAGCAAGAATTAATGTTTTGCCTCTTTCTAGGGGCCCAGAAAAGCAAGAAATTACAGTACAAAGTTGTACTGTAATTTCTACAATTTTGAAATATATACAATAATAAAGTTGGGCCAAACCAATGGTTTTTATTGTAGCACTTTTCTCTTCAACAAGTGAAAATAATGCTTTTAAATACAGTCTATGTACACCTCCCACACTATTAAAAATATTTTCATTCATAAACGAAACGATTGCATATTATATTTAGGATGAGCGATTTATGCAGTCTTTGAAATAAAGCAAAAATTAATATAAAGAGGGGTTAACATAATGCTCAATTTTAATGGTTAATTGCATGAGCTAAGAAAAATAAAGATACTTTTTAGTGTCATGGAATTTACCGTTGGTTTTTTGCGTTTATAGAAATTTAAAAAAGCTTGTGGTTTTTAAAATATAAGGCGTCAAAAATTCAAATTTTACAAATTTCAAGATGCGATAAGTTGAGAAGGGGTGGAGACGGGAAAAAATGTTCTTCTAACGAAATAAAATATTTATGAATATCTAAGAGCTGCTAAAATTTCAGACTCCTGTAAGGTACGATGTAGAAGAAAAATGGTATCAAAAATTTGCATGTTCGTATAAAATTTCAGCTTTCTATCTTCAAAGGTGTAGAAGTTCTGTAAACATGTCCATAATAATTTGTTGATTCGTGTCTATAATAGGATAATATTCTTTTCCATAATATTCTTCTCCATAAGTTTATATTATAGCTTGTTTACGGACTGAATTAGGTACACTAAAAAGATCAAAATAGAAACAAACTGAATAAAAAATTAAAAATTTTATCTAAAAATTTGTTTAAACCGATCGAAACCAATGATGTAATAAAGGAAAATCAAAGTAAGGTGTGTTTTAGTCAGAGGTGTGAAAAATTGGTCGAAAATACAGCTGTTTACCTTATACAATAAACTTAGAAGCAGTTTTTCTAGTCCAGATTCTTAGATTTGTTTAATTTGAGTTGTTCCAACATTTTTTCTACAAAAATACATAATTCAAACTCCTTGTACAATACATGTCTTCTTTTTGGTATTAAAAATGTTTTGAAAATTGATTCCCGATGCAAATCTCTTAATATTGTTGTTATTGTTGAAAAAAGTTCAGTAAAACATTCCGAAAATTTTCATTCTTCTAGTTGTTATTTGCAGCTTTATGGTAAGAACTTATTCCATTAATTTTTTCTTAAATTCCTTCAGATTAATTGGTGTAATTTTAGCTATTTTGTTATTAATTTTAAAATTTTGATTCAATTCTGATTATTTTTATAATATGTACAATATTTTTGATTGAAATTATAATTTTGACTTATGATGTTCATTCTGATTTTGAATTGAAAAGCAATTTTTAATTTTCATGAAAAAAAAAAAATATCCTCATTAATATTTAAAAATAAAAATTTTCTTGAATATATTTATACTAAAATTGCGCGATTAAATTATAGATTTTGTTTATATTCAAGTCGGGTAGGGTTTAGTTTGGGGTGTGTAATGGGAATCAATATTAGGTTTAGTTTATGTGTTAGGTTAGATTAAGTTGTTGAAACGTTTTCCATGTATATTCCCTTGAAACCGCAATATTATTCCCAAGGCTAGGAACAGTGTCCCCAAGGCTATGGGGACCTCAGTTCAAATCCAAATTTTACATTTTGAAAAAAAAATTTTTTTTTTGTATGCAATAATTTTTTTTTTTTAATGAAATTTAATGAAATTTGGGTTTGCTATTTAAAGTTTCGGTTGTATTGTAGTGAATGAGTTCGAACCCAAATTTTGCCTACATTGTATTTAAACATAAAAATAAGAAAATAGGTGAAATATTTTTATTAAATCAAAATTATATTAACACTATTAACAGAAAAAAGCAAGAATTAGTGTTTTGCCTCTCTCTAGGGGCCCAGAAAAGCAAGAAATTACAGTACAAAGTTGTACTGTAATTTTCATCTTTAGTATAAATTAAATAAACAAAATTAAATGAAAAAATCATTACAATTTTAATGATCATAATGATTTTAAAGTTTTTAAAATATAAATTTGTCAGAAATACCCTACATATTATGCATTTACGCTTATTAATGTAAAGTTTTAAGGTTTCATTGAGAAATTTTATAAAACTAGTTTGTTTTTACATTTTGCAACATTATGAAGTTTGGAATTTATTTGAGACAATGAAATGATGAATGAATACGTTTCAAAATTATCAATTTTATTGTTGATATTTGAATATTTTCATCGTTTGTTCCAATTATTATTTAGGTAAACGGCAATAATTCGGTCCCATGCATATAATTTGCTTCTAAAAAAATTTACATTAAGTTACAAATCAAAATTAAATAGGTTTTTAAATTATTTTTTTACAATTAAGTTGATTTTCGAGTCCACAGCGCTTCCGATATAATTTTGAATTTATTATTTAGTTTTTGTGGAGCATGAATAGTTCAATTTTTTCAGAGAATGTTGTAATTTCACCTAAAATTTAAGAAAAAATATATTTTTTATTATTGTGGTTCTATGGTTTTTCTTCAGAGTTAGAAAAATGATTAAAAACATTTAAGACCGCTTTAGGTACATTCACTTAATACTCATTTTCTTGTTAGAGAAACTAAGTAACTAGCAACTATATAGAAACTATATAGAGAGAAACTAAGTATGTTAGCAAATTATTAGAAAATGCAATTTTAAAATATATACAATAATAAAGTTGGGCCAAACCAATGGTTTTTATTGTAGCACTTTTCTCTTCAACAAGTGAAAATAATGCTTTTAAATACAGTCTATGTACACCTCCCACACTATTAAAAATATTTTCATTCATAAACGAAACGATTGCATATTATATTTAGGATGAGCGATTTATGCAGTCTTTGAAATAAAGCAAAAATTAATATAAAGAGGGGTTAACATAATGCTCAATTTTAATGGTTAATTGCATGAGCTAAGAAAAATAAAGATACTTTTTAGTGTCATGGAATTTACCGTTGGTTTTTTGCGTTTATAGAAATTTAAAAAAGCTTGTGGTTTTTAAAATATAAGGCGTCAAAAATTCAAATTTTACAAATTTCAAGATGCGATAAGTTGAGAAGGGGTGGAGACGGGAAAAAATGTTCTTCTAACGAAATAAAATATTTATGAATATCTAAGAGCTGCTAAAATTTCAGACTCCTGTAAGGTACGATGTAGAAGAAAAATGGTATCAAAAATTTGCATGTTCGTATAAAATTTCAGCTTTCTATCTTCAAAGGTGTAGAAGTTCTGTAAACATGTCCATAATAATTTGTTGATTCGTGTCTATAATAGGATAATATTCTTTTCCATAATATTCTTCTCCATAAGTTTATATTATAGCTTGTTTACGGACTGAATTAGGTACACTAAAAAGATCAAAATAGAAACAAACTGAATAAAAAATTAAAAATTTTATCTAAAAATTTGTTTAAACCGATCGAAACCAATGTAGTAATAAAGGAAAATCAAAGTAAGATGTGTTTTAGTAAGAGGTGTGAAAAATTGGTCGAAAATACAGCTGTTTACCTTATACAATAAACTTAGAAGCAGTTTTTCTAGTCCAGATTCTTAGATTTGTTTAATTTGAGTTGTTCCAACATTTTTTCTACAAAAATACATATTTCAAACTCCTTGTACAATACATGTCTTCTTTTTGGTATTAAAAATGTTTTGAAAATTGATTCCCGATGCAAATCTCTTAATATTGTTGTTATTGTTGAAAAAAGTTCAGTAAAACATTCCGAAAATTTTCATTCTTCTAGTTGTTATTTGCAGCTTTATGGTAAGAACTTATTCCATTAATTTTTTCTTAAATTCCTTCACATTAATTGGTGTAATTTTAGCTATTTTGTTATTAATTTTAAAATTTTGATTCAATTCTGATTATTTTTATAATATGTACAATATTTTTGATTGAAATTATAATTTTGACTTATGATGTTCATTCTGATTTTGAATTGAAAAGCAATTTTTAATTTTCATGAAAAAAAAAAAATATCCTCATTAATATTTAAAAATAAAAATTTTCTTGAATATATTTATACTAAAATTGCGCGATTAAATTATAGATTTTGTTTATATTCAAGTCGGGTAGGGTTTAGTTTGGGGTGTGTAATGGGAATCAATATTAGGTTTAATTTATGTGTTAGGTTAGATTAAGTTGTTGAAACGTTTTCCATGTATATTCCCTTGAAACCGCAATATTATTCCCAAGGCTAGGAACAGTGTCCCCAAGGCTATGGGGACCTCAGTTCAAATCCAAATTTTACATTTTGAAAAAAAAATTTTTTTTTTGTATGCAATAATTTTTTTTTTTTAATGAAATTTAATGAAATTTGGGTTTGCTATTTAAAGTTTCGGTTGTATTGTAGTGAATGAGTTCGAACCCAAATTTTGCCTACATTGTATTTAAACATAAAAATAAGAAAATAGGTGAAATATTTTTATTAAATCAAAATTATATTAACACTATTAACAGAAAAAAGCAAGAATTAGTGTTTTGCCTCTCTCTAGGGGCCCAGAAAAGCAAGAAATTACAGTACAAAGTTGTACTGTAATTTTCATCTTTAGTATAAATTAAATAAACAAAATTAAATGAAAAAATCATTACAATTTTAATGATCATAATGATTTTAAAGTTTTTAAAATATAAATTTGTCAGAAATACCCTACATATTATGCATTTACGCTTATTAATGTAAAGTTTTAAGGTTTCATTGAGAAATTTTATAAAACTAGTTTGTTTTTACATTTTGCAACATTATGAAGTTTGGAATTTATTTGAGACAATGAAATGATGAATGAATACGTTTCAAAATTATCAATTTTATTGTTGATATTTGAATATTTTCATCGTTTGTTCCAATTATTATTTAGGTAAACGGCAATAATTCGGTCCCATGCATATAATTTGCTTCTAAAAAAATTTACATTAAGTTACAAATCAAAATTAAATAGGTTTTTAAATTATTTTTTTACAATTAAGTTGATTTTCGAGTCCACAGCGCTTCCGATATAATTTTGAATTTATTATTTAGTTTTTGTGGAGCATGAATAGTTCAATTTTTTCAGAGAATGTTGTAATTTCACCTAAAATTTAAGAAAAAATATATTTTTTATTATTGTGGTTCTATGGTTTTTCTTCAGAGTTAGAAAAATGATTAAAAACATTTAAGACCGCTTTAGGTACATTCACTTAATACTCATTTTCTTGTTAGAGAAACTAAGTAACTAGCAACTATATAGAAACTATATAGAGAGAAACTAAGTATGTTAGCAAATTATTAGAAAATGCAATTTTAAAATATATACAATAATAAAGTTGGGCCAAACCAATGGTTTTTATTGTAGCACTTTTCTCTTCAACAAGTGAAAATAATGCTTTTAAATACAGTCTATGTACACCTCCCACACTATTAAAAATATTTTCATTCATAAACGAAACGATTGCATATTATATTTAGGATGAGCGATTTATGCAGTCTTTGAAATAAAGCAAAAATTAATATAAAGAGGGGTTAACATAATGCTCAATTTTAATGGTTAATTGCATGAGCTAAGAAAAATAAAGATACTTTTTAGTGTCATGGAATTTACCGTTGGTTTTTTGCGTTTATAGAAATTTAAAAAAGCTTGTGGTTTTTAAAATATAAGGCGTCAAAAATTCAAATTTTACAAATTTCAAGATGCGATAAGTTGAGAAGGGGTGGAGACGGGAAAAAATGTTCTTCTAACGAAATAAAATATTTATGAATATCTAAGAGCTGCTAAAATTTCAGACTCCTGTAAGGTACGATGTAGAAGAAAAATGGTATCAAAAATTTGCATGTTCGTATAAAATTTCAGCTTTCTATCTTCAAAGGTGTAGAAGTTCTGTAAACATGTCCATAATAATTTGTTGATTCGTGTCTATAATAGGATAATATTCTTTTCCATAATATTCTTCTCCATAAGTTTATATTATAGCTTGTTTACGGACTGAATTAGGTACACTAAAAAGATCAAAATAGAAACAAACTGAATAAAAAATTAAAAATTTTATCTAAAAATTTGTTTAAACCGATCGAAACCAATGTAGTAATAAAGGAAAATCAAAGTAAGATGTGTTTTAGTAAGAGGTGTGAAAAATTGGTCGAAAATACAGCTGTTTACCTTATACAATAAACTTAGAAGCAGTTTTTCTAGTCCAGATTCTTAGATTTGTTTAATTTGAGTTGTTCCAACATTTTTTCTACAAAAATACATATTTCAAACTCCTTGTACAATACATGTCTTCTTTTTGGTATTAAAAATGTTTTGAAAATTGATTCCCGATGCAAATCTCTTAATATTGTTGTTATTGTTGAAAAAAGTTCAGTAAAACATTCCGAAAATTTTCATTCTTCTAGTTGTTATTTGCAGCTTTATGGTAAGAACTTATTCCATTAATTTTTTCTTAAATTCCTTCACATTAATTGGTGTAATTTTAGCTATTTTGTTATTAATTTTAAAATTTTGATTCAATTCTGATTATTTTTATAATATGTACAATATTTTTGATTGAAATTATAATTTTGACTTATGATGTTCATTCTGATTTTGAATTGAAAAGCAATTTTTAATTTTCATGAAAAAAAAAAAATATCCTCATTAATATTTAAAAATAAAAATTTTCTTGAATATATTTATACTAAAATTGCGCGATTAAATTATAGATTTTGTTTATATTCAAGTCGGGTAGGGTTTAGTTTGGGGTGTGTAATGGGAATCAATATTAGGTTTAGTTTATGTGTTAGGTTAGATTAAGTTGTTGAAACGTTTTCCATGTATATTCCCTTGAAACCGCAATATTATTCCCAAGGCTAGGAACAGTGTCTTGTCCACCCTATGTCCGGATTTAGGTCTTATTCTTTAAGAATTTTAAAATTTTGCCTTTTAATATGAAATATGGGGACCTCAGTTCAAATCCAAATTTTACATTTTGAAAAAAAAAATTTTTTTTTGTATGCAATAATTTTTTTTTTTTAATGAAATTTAATGAAATTTGGGTTTGCTATTTAAAGTTTCGGTTGTATTGTAGTGAATGAGTTCGAACCCAAATTTTGCCTACATTGTATTTAAACATAAAAATAAGAAAATAGGTGAAATATTTTTATTAAATCAAAGTTATATTAACACTATTAACAGAAAAAAAGCAAGAATTAGTGTTTTGCCTCTCTCTAGGGGCCCAGAAAAGCAAGAAATTACAGTACAAAGTTGTACTGTAATTTTCATCTTTAGTATAAATTAAATAAACAAAATTAAATGAAAAAATCATTACAATTTTAATGATCATAATGATTTTAAAGTTTTTAAAATATAAATTTGTCAGAAATACCCTACATATTATGCATTTACGCTTATTAATGTAAAGTTTTAAGGTTTCATTGTGAAATTTTATAAAACTAGTTTGTTTTTACATTTTGCAACATTATGAAGTTTGGAATTTATTTGAGACAATGAAATGATGAATGAATACGTTTCAAAATTATCAATTTTATTGTTGATATTTGAATATTTTCATCGTTTGTTCCAATTATATTTAGGTAAACGGCAATAATTCGGTCCCATGCATATAATTTTCTTCTAAAAAAATTTACATTAAGTTACAAATCAAAATTAAATAGGTTTTTAAATTATTTTTTTACAATTAAGTTGATTTTCGAGTCCACAGCGCTTCCGATATAATTTTGAATTTATTATTTAGTTTTTGTGGAGCATAAATAGTTCAATTTTTTCAGAGAATGTTGTAATTTCACCTAAAATTTAAGAAAAAATATATTTTTTATTATTGTGGTTCTATTGTTTTTCTTCAGAGTTAGAAAAATGATTAAAAACATTTAAGACCGCTTTAGGTACATTCACTTAATACTCATTTTCTTGTTAGAGAAACTAAGTAACTAGCAACTATATAGAAACTATATAGAGAGAAACTAAGTATGTTAGCAAATTATTAGAAAATGCAATTTTAAAATATATACAATAATAAAGTTGGGCCAAACCAATGGTTTTTATTGTAGCACTTTTCTCTTCAACAAGTGAAAATAATGCTTTTAAATACAGTCTATGTACACCTCCCACACTATTAAAATTATTTTCATTCATAAACGAAACGATTGCATATTATATTTAGGATGAGCGATTTATGCAGTCTTTGAAATAAAGCAAAAATTAATATAAAGAGGGGTTAACATAATGCTCAATTTTAAGGGTTAATTGCATGAGCTAAGAAAAATAAAGATACTTTTTAGTGTCATGGAATTTACCGTTAGTTTTTTGTGTTTATAGAAATTTAAAAAAGCTTGTTGTTTTTAAAATATAAGGCGTCAAAAATTCAAATTTTACAAATTTCAAGATGCGATAACTTGAGAAGGGTTGGAGATGGGAAAAAATGTTCTTCTAACGAAATAAAATATTTATAAATATCTAAGAGCTGCTAAAATTTCACACTCCTGTAAGGTACGACGTAGAAGAAAAATGGTATCAAAAATTTGGGAAAAACGGATTTTAGATAACGATAAATTTTAACGGCCATTTCAGAAATGTTATGCAGCAATAGAGGAAGCCAGCCACTATTTTTCTGCTTTTACAAAATTTGAAAAATGATTATGGTTTCACGGCAATAAATAGTTAAAAAATGGCATCTTTAGGGTTTTAGGGGGGTATAACTTCTAGGGAGGGAGAAATAGGTAAAAATTTCCTTCTACAGAAATAAGATTCTAGTAAAGATCCATGTTCGTATAAAATTTCAGCTTTCTATCTTCAAAGGTGTAGAAGTTTTGTAAACATGTCCATAATAATTTGTTGATTCGTGTCTATAATAGGATAATATTCTTTTCCATAATATTCTTCTCCATAAGTTTATATTATAGCTTGTTTACGGGCTGAATTAGGTACACTAAAAAGATCAAAATAGAAACAGACTGAATTAAAAATTAAAAATTTTATCTAAAAATTTGTTTAAACCGATCGAAACCAATGTAGTAATAAAGGAAAGTCAAAGTAAGGTGTGTTTTAGTCAGAAGTGTGAAAAATTGGTCGAAAATACAGCTGTTTACCTTATAAAATAAACTTAGAAGCAGTTTTTCTGGTCCAGATTCTTAGCTTTGTTTAATTTCAGTTGTTCCAACATTTTTTCTATAAAAATACATATTTCAAACTCCGTGTACAATACATGTCTTCTTTTTGGTATTAAAAATGTTTTGAAAATTGATTCCCGATGTAAATCTCTTAATATTGTTGTTATTGTTCAAAAAAGTTCAGTAAAACATTCCGAAAATTTTCATTCTTCTAGTTGTTATTTGCAGCTTTATGGTAAGAACTTATTCCATTAATTTTTTCTTAAATTCCTTCACATTAATTAGTGTAATTTTAGCTATTTTGTTATTAATTTTAAAATTTTGATTCAATTCTGATTATTTTTATAATATGTACAATATTTTTGATTGAAATTATAATTTTGACTTATGATGTTCATTCTGATTTTGAATTGAAAAGCAATTTTTAATTTTCATGAAAAAAAAAAAATATCCTCATTAATATTTAAAAATAAAAATTTTCTTGAATATATTTATACTAAAATTGCGCGATTAAATTATAGATTTTGTTTATATTCAAGTCGGGTAGGGTTTAGTTTGGGGTGTGTAATGGGAATCAATATTAGGTTTAGTTTATGTGTTAGGTTAGATTAAGTTGTTGAAACGTTTTCCATGTATATTCCCTTGAAACCGCAATATTATTCCCAAGGCTAGGAACAGTGTCTTGTCCACCCTATGTCCGGATTTAGGTCTTAATCTTTAAGAATTTTAAAATTTTGCCTTATAATATGAAATATGGGGACCTCAGTTCAAATCCAAATTTTACATTTTGAAAAAAAAATTTTTTTTTTTTGTATGCAATAATTTTTTTTTTTTTAATGAAATTTAATGAAATTTGGGTTTGCTATTTAAAGTTTCGGTTGTATTGTAGTGAATGAGTTCGAACACAAATTTTGCCTACATTGTATTTAAACATAAAAATAAGAAAATAGGTGAAATATTTTTATTAAATCAAAATTATATTAACACTATTAACAGAAAAAAGCAAAAATTAGTGTTTTGCCTCTCTCTAGGGGCCCAGAAAAGCAAGAAATTACAGTACAACTTTGTATTTTCATCTTTAGTATAAATTAAATAAACAAAATTAAATGAAAAAATTATTACAATTTTAATGATCATAATGATTTTAAAGTTTTTAAAATATAAATTTGTCAGAAATACCCTACATATTATGCATTTACGCTTATTAATGTAAAGATTTAAGGTTTCATTGTGAAATTTTATAAAACTAGTTTGTTTTTACATTTTACAACATTATGAAGTTTGGAATTTATTTGAGACAATGAAATGATGAATGAATATTTTTCAAAATTATCAATTTTATTGTTGATATGTGAATATTTTCATCGTTTGTTCCAATTATATTTAGGTAAACGGCAATAATTCGGTCCCATGCATATAATTTGCTTCTAAAAAAATTTACATTAAGTTACAAATCAAAATTAAATAGGTTTTTAAATTATTTTTTTACAATTAAGTTGATTTTCGAGTCCACAGCGCTTCCGATATAATTTTGAATTTATTATTTAGTTTTTGTGGAGCATGAATAGTTCAATTTTTTCAGAGAATGTTGTAATTTCACCTAAAATTTAAGAAAAAATATATTTTTTATTATTGTGGTTCTATGGTTTTTCTTCAGAGTTAGAACAATGATTAAAAACATTTAAGACCGCTTTAGGTACATTCACTTAATACTCATTTTCTTGTTAGAGAAACTAAGTAACTAGCAACTATATAGAAACTATATAGAGAGAAACTAAGTATGTTAGCAAATTATTAGAAAATGCAATTTTAAAATATATACAATAATAAAGTTGGGCCAAACCAATGGTTTTTATTGTAGCACTTTTCTCTTCAACAAGTGAAAATAATGCTTTTAAATACAGTCTATGTACACCTCCAACACTATTAAAAATATTTTCATTCATAAACGAAACGATTGCATATTATATTTAGGATGAGCGATTTATGCAGTCTTTGAAATAAAGCAAAAATTAATATAAAGAGGGGTTAACATAATGCTCAATTTTAATGGTTAATTGCATGAGCTAAGAAAAATAAAGATACTTTTTAGTGTCATGGAATTTACCGTTGGTTTTTTGCGTTTATAGAAATTTAAAAAAGCTTGTGGTTTTTAAAATATAAGGCGTCAAAAATTCAAATTTTACAAATTTCAAGATGCGATAAGTTGAGAAGGGGTGGAGACGGGAAAAAATGTTCTTCTAACGAAATAAAATATTTATGAATATCTAAGAGCTGCTAAAATTTCAGACTCCTGTAAGGTACGATGTAGAAGAAAAATGGTATCAAAAATTTGCATGTTCGTATAAAATTTCAGCTTTCTATCTTCAAAGGTGTAGAAGTTCTGTAAACATGTCCATAATAATTTGTTGATTCGTGTCTATAATAGGATAATATTCTTTTCCATAATATTCTTCTCCATAAGTTTATATTATAGCTTGTTTACGGACTGAATTAGGTACACTAAAAAGATCAAAATAGAAACAAACTGAATAAAAAATTAAAAATTTTATCTAAAAATTTGTTTAAACCGATCGAAACCAATGATGTAATAAAGGAAAATCAAAGTAAGATGTGTTTTAGTAAGAGGTGTGAAAAATTGGTCGAAAATACAGCTGTTTACCTTATACAATAAACTTAGAAGCAGTTTTTCTAGTCCAGATTCTTAGATTTGTTTAATTTGAGTTGTTCCAACATTTTTTCTACAAAAATACATATTTCAAACTCCTTGTACAATACATGTCTTCTTTTTGGTATTAAAAATGTTTTGAAAATTGATTCCCGATGCAAATCTCTTAATATTGTTGTTATTGTTGAAAAAAGTTCAGTAAAACATTCCGAAAATTTTCATTCTTCTAGTTGTTATTTGCAGCTTTATGGTAAGAACTTATTCCATTAATTTTTTCTTAAATTCCTTCACATTAATTGGTGTAATTTTAGCTATTTTGTTATTAATTTTAAAATTTTGATTCAATTCTGATTATTTTTATAATATGTACAATATTTTTGATTGAAATTATAATTTTGACTTATGATGTTCATTCTGATTTTGAATTGAAAAGCAATTTTTAATTTTCATGAAAAAAAAAAAATATCCTCATTAATATTTAAAAATAAAAATTTTCTTGAATATATTTATACTAAAATTGCGCGATTAAATTATAGATTTTGTTTATATTCAAGTCGGGTAGGGTTTAGTTTGGGGTGTGTAATGGGAATCAATATTAGGTTTAGTTTATGTGTTAGGTTAGATTAAGTTGTTGAAACGTTTTCCATGTATATTCCCTTGAAACCGCAATATTATTCCCAAGGCTAGGAACAGTGTCTTGTCCACCCTATGTCCGGATTTAGGTCTTAATCTTTAAGAATTTTAAAATTTTGCCTTTTAATATGAAATATGGGGACCTCAGTTCAAATCCAAATTTTACATTTTGAAAAAAAAAATTTTTTTTTGTATGCAATAATTTTTTTTTTTTAATGAAATTTAATGAAATTTGGGTTTGCTATTTAAAGTTTCGGTTGTATTGTAGTGAATGAGTTCGAACCCAAATTTTGCCTACATTGTATTTAAACATAAAAATAAGAAAATAGGTGAAATATTTTTATTAAATCAAAGTTATATTAACACTATTAACAGAAAAAAAGCAAGAATTAGTGTTTTGCCTCTCTCTAGGGGCCCAGAAAAGCAAGAAATTACAGTACAAAGTTGTACTGTAATTTTCATCTTTAGTATAAATTAAATAAACAAAATTAAATGAAAAAATCATTACAATTTTAATGATCATAATGATTTTAAAGTTTTTAAAATATAAATTTGTCAGAAATACCCTACATATTATGCATTTACGCTTATTAATGTAAAGTTTTAAGGTTTCATTGAGAAATTTTATAAAACTAGTTTGTTTTTACATTTTGCAACATTATGAAGTTTGGAATGTATTTGAGACAATGAAATGATGAATGAATACGTTTCAAAATTATCAATTTTATTGTTGATATTTGAATATTTTCATCGTTTGTTCCAATTATATTTAGGTAAACGGCAATAATTCGGTCCCATGCATATAATTTTCTTCTAAAAAAATTTACATTAAGTTACAAATCAAAATTAAATAGGTTTTTAAATTATTTTTTTACAATTAAGTTGATTTTCGAGTCCACAGCGCTTCCGATATAATTTTGAATTTATTATTTAGTTTTTGTGGAGCATAAATAGTTCAATTTTTTCAGAGAATGTTGTAATTTCACCTAAAATTTAAGAAAAAATATATTTTTTATTATTGTGGTTCTATTGTTTTTCTTCAGAGTTAGAAAAATGATTAAAAACATTTAAGACCGCTTTAGGTACATTCACTTAATACTCATTTTCTTGTTAGAGAAACTAAGTAACTAGCAACTATATAGAAACTATATAGAGAGAAACTAAGTATGTTAGCAAATTATTAGAAAATGCAATTTTAAATAATATATACAATAATAAAGTTGGGCCAAACCAATGGTTTTTATTGTAGCACTTTTCTCTTCAACAAGTGAAAATAATGCTTTTAAATACAGTCTATGTACACCTCCCACACTATTAAAATTATTTTCATTCATAAACGAAACGATTGCATATTATATTTAGGATGAGCGATTTATGCAGTCTTTGAAATAAAGCAAAAATTAATATAAAGAGGGGTTAACATAATGCTCAATTTTAAGGGTTAATTGCATGAGCTAAGAAAAATAAAGATACTTTTTAGTGTCATGGAATTTACCGTTAGTTTTTTGTGTTTATAGAAATTTAAAAAAGCTTGTTGTTTTTAAAATATAAGGCGTCAAAAATTCAAATTTTACAAATTTCAAGATGCGATAACTTGAGAAGGGTTGGAGATGGGAAAAAATGTTCTTCTAACGAAATAAAATATTTATAAATATCTAAGAGCTGCTAAAATTTCACACTCCTGTAAGGTACGACGTAGAAGAAAAATGGTATCAAAAATTTGGGAAAAACGGATTTTAGATAACGATAAATTTTAACGGCCATTTCAGAAATGTTATGCAGCAATAGAGGAAGCCAGCCACTATTTTTCTGCTTTTACAAAATTTGAAAAATGATTATGGTTTCACGGCAATAAATAGTTAAAAAATGGCATCTTTAGGGTTTTAGGGGGGTATAACTTCTAGGGAGGGAGAAATAGGTAAAAATTTCCTTCTACAGAAATAAGATTCTAGTAAAGATCCATGTTCGTATAAAATTTCAGCTTTCTATCTTCAAAGGTGTAGAAGTTTTGTAAACATGTCCATAATAATTTGTTGATTCGTGTCTATAATAGGATAATATTCTTTTCCATAATATTCTTCTCCATAAGTTTATATTATAGCTTGTTTACGGACTGAATTAGGTACACTAAAAAGATCAAAATAGAAACAAACTGAATTAAAAATTAAAAATTTTATCTAAAAATTTGTTTAAACCGATCGAAACCAATGTAGTAATAAAGGAAAGTCAAAGTAAGGTGTGTTTTAGTCAGAAGTGTGAAAAATTGGTCGAAAATACAGCTGTTTACCTTATAAAATAAACTTAGAAGCAGTTTTTCTGGTCCAGATTCTTAGCTTTGTTTAATTTCAGTTGTTCCAACATTTTTTCTATAAAAATACATATTTCAAACTCCGTGTACAATACATGTCTTCTTTTTGGTATTAAAAATGTTTTGAAAATTGATTCCCGATGTAAATCTCTTAATATTGTTGTTATTGTTCAAAAAAGTTCAGTAAAACATTCCGAAAATTTTCATTCTTCTAGTTGTTATTTGCAGCTTTATGGTAAGAACTTATTCCATTAATTTTTTCTTAAATTCCTTCACATTAATTAGTGTAATTTTAGCTATTTTGTTATTAATTTTAAAATTTTGATTCAATTCTGATTATTTTTATAATATGTACAATATTTTTGATTGAAATTATAATTTTGACTTATGATGTTCATTCTGATTTTGAATTGAAAAGCAATTTTTAATTTTCATGAAAAAAAAAAAATATCCTCATTAATATTTAAAAATAAAAATTTTCTTGAATATATTTATACTAAAATTGCGCGATTAAATTATAGATTTTGTTTATATTCAAGTCGGGTAGGGTTTAGTTTGGGGTGTGTAATGGGAATCAATATTAGGTTTAGTTTATGTGTTAGGTTAGATTAAGTTGTTGAAACGTTTTCCATGTATATTCCCTTGAAACCGCAATATTATTCCCAAGGCTAGGAACAGTGTCTTGTCCACCCTATGTCCGGATTTAGGTCTTAATCTTTAAGAATTTTAAAATTTTGCCTTATAATATGAAATATGGGGACCTCAGTTCAAATCCAAATTTTACATTTTGAAAAAAAAATTTTTTTTTTTGTATGCAATAATTTTTTTTTTTTTAATGAAATTTAATGAAATTTGGGTTTGCTATTTAAAGTTTCGGTTGTATTGTAGTGAATGAGTTCGAACACAAATTTTGCCTACATTGTATTTAAACATAAAAATAAGAAAATAGGTGAAATATTTTTATTAAATCAAAATTATATTAACACTATTAACAGAAAAAAGCAAAAATTAGTGTTTTGCCTCTCTCTAGGGGCCCAGAAAAGCAAGAAATTACAGTACAACTTTGTATTTTCATCTTTAGTATAAATTAAATAAACAAAATTAAATGAAAAAATCATTACAATTTTAATGATCATAATGATTTTAAAGTTTTTAAAATATAAATTTGTCAGAAATACCCTACATATTATGCATTTACGCTTATTAATGTAAAGTTTTAAGGTTTCATTGAGAAATTTTATAAAACTAGTTTGTTTTTACATTTTGCAACATTATGAAGTTTGGAATTTATTTGAGACAATGAAATGATGAATGAATATTTTTCAAAATTATCAATTTTATTGTTGATATGTGAATATTTTCATCGTTTGTTCCAATTATATTTAGGTAAACGGCAATAATTCGGTCCCATGCATATAATTTGCTTCTAAAAAAATTTACATTAAGTTACAAATCAAAATTAAATAGGTTTTTAAATTATTTTTTTACAATTAAGTTGATTTTCGAGTCCACAGCGCTTCCGATATAATTTTGAATTTATTATTTAGTTTTTGTGGAGCATGAATAGTTCAATTTTTTCAGAGAATGTTGTAATTTCACCTAAAATTTAAGAAAAAATATATTTTTTATTATTGTGGTTCTATGGTTTTTCTTCAGAGTTAGAACAATGATTAAAAACATTTAAGACCGCTTTAGGTACATTCACTTAATACTCATTTTCTTGTTATTCCTTTTTTGAGGAAATAATTTTATATAGAGAGAAACTAAGTATGTTAGCAAATTATTAGAAAATGCAATTTTAAATAATATATACAATAATAAAGTTGGGCCAAACCAATGGTTTTTATTGTAGCACTTTTCTCTTCAACAAGTGAAAATAATGCTTTTAAATACAGTCTATGTACACCTCCCACACTATTAAAATTATTTTCATTCATAAACGAAACGATTGCATATTATATTTAGGATGAGCGATTTATGCAGTCTTTGAAATAAAGCAAAAATTAATATAAAGAGGGGTTAACATAATGCTCAATTTTAAGGGTTAATTGCATGAGCTAAGAAAAATAAAGATACTTTTTAGTGTCATGGAATTTACCGTTAGTTTTTTGTGTTTATAGAAATTTAAAAAAGCTTGTTGTTTTTAAAATATAAGGCGTCAAAAATTCAAATTTTACAAATTTCAAGATGCGATAACTTGAGAAGGGTTGGAGATGGGAAAAAATGTTCTTCTAACGAAATAAAATATTTATAAATATCTAAGAGCTGCTAAAATTTCACACTCCTGTAAGGTACGACGTAGAAGAAAAATGGTATCAAAAATTTGGGAAAAACGGATTTTAGATAACGATAAATTTTAACGGCCATTTCAGAAATGTTATGCAGCAATAGAGGAAGCCAGCCACTATTTTTCTGCTTTTACAAAATTTGAAAAATGATTATGGTTTCACGGCAATAAATAGTTAAAAAATGGCATCTTTAGGGTTTTAGGGGGGTATAACTTCTAGGGAGGGAGAAATAGGTAAAAATTTCCTTCTACAGAAATAAGATTCTAGTAAAGATCCATGTTCGTATAAAATTTCAGCTTTCTATCTTCAAAGGTGTAGAAGTTTTGTAAACATGTCCATAATAATTTGTTGATTCGTGTCTATAATAGGATAATATTCTTTTCCATAATATTCTTCTCCATAAGTTTATATTATAGCTTGTTTACGGGCTGAATTAGGTACACTAAAAAGATCAAAATAGAAACAGACTGAATTAAAAATTAAAAATTTTATCTAAAAATTTGTTTAAACCGATCGAAACCAATGTAGTAATAAAGGAAAGTCAAAGTAAGGTGTGTTTTAGTCAGAAGTGTGAAAAATTGGTCGAAAATACAGCTGTTTACCTTATAAAATAAACTTAGAAGCAGTTTTTCTGGTCCAGATTCTTAGCTTTGTTTAATTTCAGTTGTTCCAACATTTTTTCTATAAAAATACATATTTCAAACTCCGTGTACAATACATGTCTTCTTTTTGGTATTAAAAATGTTTTGAAAATTGATTCCCGATGTAAATCTCTTAATATTGTTGTTATTGTTCAAAAAAGTTCAGTAAAACATTCCGAAAATTTTCATTCTTCTAGTTGTTATTTGCAGCTTTATGGTAAGAACTTATTCCATTAATTTTTTCTTAAATTCCTTCACATTAATTAGTGTAATTTTAGCTATTTTGTTATTAATTTTAAAATTTTGATTCAATTCTGATTATTTTTATAATATGTACAATATTTTTGATTGAAATTATAATTTTGACTTATGATGTTCATTCTGATTTTGAATTGAAAAGCAATTTTTAATTTTCATGAAAAAAAAAAAATATCCTCATTAATATTTAAAAATAAAAATTTTCTTGAATATATTTATACTAAAATTGCGCGATTAAATTATAGATTTTGTTTATATTCAAGTCGGGTAGGGTTTAGTTTGGGGTGTGTAATGGGAATCAATATTAGGTTTAGTTTATGTGTTAGGTTAGATTAAGTTGTTGAAACGTTTTCCATGTATATTCCCTTGAAACCGCAATATTATTCCCAAGGCTAGGAACAGTGTCTTGTCCACCCTATGTCCGGATTTAGGTCTTAATCTTTAAGAATTTTAAAATTTTGCCTTATAATATGAAATATGGGGACCTCAGTTCAAATCCAAATTTTACATTTTGAAAAAAAAATTTTTTTTTTTGTATGCAATAATTTTTTTTTTTTTAATGAAATTTAATGAAATTTGGGTTTGCTATTTAAAGTTTCGGTTGTATTGTAGTGAATGAGTTCGAACACAAATTTTGCCTACATTGTATTTAAACATAAAAATAAGAAAATAGGTGAAATATTTTTATTAAATCAAAATTATATTAACACTATTAACAGAAAAAAGCAAAAATTAGTGTTTTGCCTCTCTCTAGGGGCCCAGAAAAGCAAGAAATTACAGTACAACTTTGTATTTTCATCTTTAGTATAAATTAAATAAACAAAATTAAATGAAAAAATCATTACAATTTTAATGATCATAATGATTTTAAAGTTTTTAAAATATAAATTTGTCAGAAATACCCTACATATTATGCATTTACGCTTATTAATGTAAAGATTTAAGGTTTCATTGTGAAATTTTATAAAACTAGTTTGTTTTTACATTTTACAACATTATGAAGTTTGGAATTTATTTGAGACAATGAAATGATGAATGAATATTTTTCAAAATTATCAATTTTATTGTTGATATGTGAATATTTTCATCGTTTGTTCCAATTATATTTAGGTAAACGGCAATAATTCGGTCCCATGCATATAATTTGCTTCTAAAAAAATTTACATTAAGTTACAAATCAAAATTAAATAGGTTTTTAAATTATTTTTTTACAATTAAGTTGATTTTCGAGTCCACAGCGCTTCCGATATAATTTTGAATTTATTATTTAGTTTTTGTGGAGCATGAATAGTTCAATTTTTTCAGAGAATGTTGTAATTTCACCTAAAATTTAAGAAAAAATATATTTTTTATTATTGTGGTTCTATGGTTTTTCTTCAGAGTTAGAACAATGATTAAAAACATTTAAGACCGCTTTAGGTACATTCACTTAATACTCATTTTCTTGTTATTCCTTTTTTGAGGAAATAATTTTATATAGAGAGAAACTAAGTATGTTAGCAAATTATTAGAAAATGCAATTTTAAATAATATATACAATAATAAAGTTGGGCCAAACCAATGGTTTTTATTGTAGCACTTTTCTCTTCAACAAGTGAAAATAATGCTTTTAAATACAGTCTATGTACACCTCCCACACTATTAAAATTATTTTCATTCATAAACGAAACGATTGCATATTATATTTAGGATGAGCGATTTATGCAGTCTTTGAAATAAAGCAAAAATTAATATAAAGAGGGGTTAACATAATGCTCAATTTTAAGGGTTAATTGCATGAGCTAAGAAAAATAAAGATACTTTTTAGTGTCATGGAATTTATCGTTAGTTTTTTGTGTTTATAGAAATTTAAAAAAGCTTGTTGTTTTTAAAATATAAGGCGTCAAAAATTCAAATTTTACAAATTTCAAGATGCGATAACTTGAGAAGGGTTGGAGATGGGAAAAAATGTTCTTCTAACGAAATAAAATATTTATAAATATCTAAGAGCTGCTAAAATTTCACACTCCTGTAAGGTACGACGTAGAAGAAAAATGGTATCAAAAATTTGGGAAAAACGGATTTTAGATAACGATAAATTTTAACGGCCATTTCAGAAATGTTATGCAGCAATAGAGGAAGCCAGCCACTATTTTTCTGCTTTTACAAAATTTGAAAAATGATTATGGTTTCACGGCAATAAATAGTTAAAAAATGGCATCTTTAGGGTTTTAGGGGGGTATAACTTCTAGGGAGGGAGAAATAGGTAAAAATTTCCTTCTACAGAAATAAGATTCTAGTAAAGATCCATGTTCGTATAAAATTTCAGCTTTCTATCTTCAAAGGTGTAGAAGTTTTGTAAACATGTCCATAATAATTTGTTGATTCGTGTCTATAATAGGATAATATTCTTTTCCATAATATTCTTCTCCATAAGTTTATATTATAGCTTGTTTACGGGCTGAATTAGGTACACTAAAAAGATCAAAATAGAAACAGACTGAATTAAAAATTAAAAATTTTATCTAAAAATTTGTTTAAAACCGATCGAAACCAATGTAGTAATAAAGGAAAGTCAAAGTAAGGTGTGTTTTAGTCAGAAGTGTGAAAAATTGGTCGAAAATACAGCTGTTTACCTTATAAAATAAACTTAGAAGCAGTTTTTCTGGTCCAGATTCTTAGCTTTGTTTAATTTCAGTTGTTCCAACATTTTTTCTATAAAAATACATATTTCAAACTCCGTGTACAATACATGTCTTCTTTTTGGTATTAAAAATGTTTTGAAAATTGATTCCCGATGTAAATCTCTTAATATTGTTGTTATTGTTCAAAAAAGTTCAGTAAAACATTCCGAAAATTTTCATTCTTCTAGTTGTTATTTGCAGCTTTATGGTAAGAACTTATTCCATTAATTTTTTCTTAAATTCCTTCACATTAATTAGTGTAATTTTAGCTATTTTGTTATTAATTTTAAAATTTTGATTCAATTCTGATTATTTTTATAATATGTACAATATTTTTGATTGAAATTATAATTTTGACTTATGATGTTCATTCTGATTTTGAATTGAAAAGCAATTTTTAATTTTCATGAAAAAAAAAAAATATCCTCATTAATATTTAAAAATAAAAATTTTCTTGAATATATTTATACTAAAATTGCGCGATTAAATTATAGATTTTGTTTATATTCAAGTCGGGTAGGGTTTAGTTTGGGGTGTGTAATGGGAATCAATATTAGGTTTAGTTTATGTGTTAGGTTAGATTAAGTTGTTGAAACGTTTTCCATGTATATTCCCTTGAAACCGCAATATTATTCCCAAGGCTAGGAACAGTGTCTTGTCCACCCTATGTCCGGATTTAGGTCTTAATCTTTAAGAATTTTAAAATTTTGCCTTATAATATGAAATATGGGGACCTCAGTTCAAATCCAAATTTTACATTTTGAAAAAAAAATTTTTTTTTTGTATGCAATAATTTTTTTTTTTTTAATGAAATTTAATGAAATTTGGGTTTGCTATTTAAAGTTTCGGTTGTATTGTAGTGAATGAGTTCGAACCCAAATTTTGCCTACATTGTATTTAAACATAAAAATAAGAAAATAGGTGAAATATTTTTATTAAATCAAAATTATATTAACACTATTAACAGAAAAAAGCAAAAATTAGTGTTTTGCCTCTCTCTAGGGGCCCAGAAAAGCAAGAAATTACAGTACAACTTTGTATTTTCATCTTTAGTATAAATTAAATAAACAAAATTAAATGAAAAAATCATTACAATTTTAATGATCATAATGATTTTAAAGTTTTTAAAATATAAATTTGTCAGAAATACCCTACATATTATGCATTTACGCTTATTAATGTAAAGTTTTAAGGTTTCATTGAGAAATTTTATAAAACTAGTTTGTTTTTACATTTTATAACATTATGAAGTTTGGAATTTATTTGAGACAATGAAATGATGAATGAATATTTTTCAAAATTATCAATTTTATTGTTGATATGTGAATATTTTCATCGTTTGTTCCAATTATATTTAGGTAAACGGCAATAATTCGGTCCCATGCATATAATTTGCTTCTAAAAAAATTTACATTAAGTTACAAATCAAAATTAAATAGGTTTTTAAATTATTTTTTTTACAATTAAGTTGATTTTCGAGTCCACAGCGCTTCCGATATAATTTTGAATTTATTATTTAGTTTTTGTGGAGCATGAATAGTTCAATTTTTTCAGAGAATGTTGTAATTTCACCTAAAATTTAAGAAAAAATATATTTTTTATTATTGTGGTTCTATGGTTTTTCTTCAGAGTTAGAACAATGATTAAAAACATTTAAGACCGCTTTAGGTAAATTCACTTAATACTCATTTTCTTGTTATTCCTTTTTTGAGGAAATAATTTTATATAGAGAGAAACTAAGTATGTTAGCAAATTATTAGAAAATGCAATTTTAAATAATATATACAATAATAAAGTTGGGCCAAACCAATGGTTTTTATTGTAGCACTTTTCTCTTCAACAAGTGAAAATAATGCTTTTAAATACAGTCTATGTAAACCTCCCACACTATTAAAATTATTTTCATTCATAAACGAAACGATTGCATATTATATTTAGGATGAGCGATTTATGCAGTCTTTGAAATAAAGCAAAAATTAATATAAAGAGGGGTTAACATAATGCTCAATTTTAAGGGTTAATTGCATGAGCTAAGAAAAATAAAGATACTTTTTAGTGTCATGGAATTTACCGTTAGTTTTTTGTGTTTATAGAAATTTAAAAAAGCTTGTTGTTTTTAAAATATAAGGCGTCAAAAATTCAAATTTTACAAATTTCAAGATGCGATAACTTGAGAAGGGTTGGAGATGGGAAAAAATGTTCTTCTAACGAAATAAAATATTTATAAATATCTAAGAGCTGCTAAAATTTCACACTCCTGTAAGGTACGACGTAGAAGAAAAATGGTATCAAAAATTTGGGAAAAACGGATTTTAGATAACGATAAATTTTAACGGCCATTTCAGAAATGTTATGCAGCAATAGAGGAAGCCAGCCACTATTTTTCTGCTTTTACAAAATTTGAAAAATGATTATGGTTTCACGGCAATAAATAGTTAAAAAATGGCATCTTTAGGGTTTTAGGGGGGTATAACTTCTAGGGAGGGAGAAATAGGTAAAAATTTCCTTCTACAGAAATAAGATTCTAGTAAAGATCCATGTTCGTATAAAATTTCAGCTTTCTATCTTCAAAGGTGTAGAAGTTTTGTAAACATGTCCATAATAATTTGTTGATTCGTGTCTATAATAGGATAATATTCTTTTCCATAATATTCTTCTCCATAAGTTTATATTATAGCTTGTTTACGGGCTGAATTAGGTACACTAAAAAGATCAAAATAGAAACAGACTGAATTAAAAATTAAAAATTTTATCTAAAAATTTGTTTAAACCGATCGAAACCAATGTAGTAATAAAGGAAAGTCAAAGTAAGGTGTGTTTTAGTCAGAAGTGTGAAAAATTGGTCGAAAATACAGCTGTTTACCTTATAAAATAAACTTAGAAGCAGTTTTTCTGGTCCAGATTCTTAGCTTTGTTTAATTTCAGTTGTTCCAACATTTTTTCTATAAAAATACATATTTCAAACTCCGTGTACAATACATGTCTTCTTTTTGGTATTAAAAATGTTTTGAAAATTGATTCCCGATGTAAATCTCTTAATATTGTTGTTATTGTTCAAAAAAGTTCAGTAAAACATTCCGAAAATTTTCATTCTTCTAGTTGTTATTTGCAGCTTTATGGTAAGAACTTATTCCATTAATTTTTTCTTAAATTCCTTCACATTAATTAGTGTAATTTTAGCTATTTTGTTATTAATTTTAAAATTTTGATTCAATTCTGATTATTTTTATAATATGTACAATATTTTTGATTGAAATTATAATTTTGACTTATGATGTTCATTCTGATTTTGAATTGAAAAGCAATTTTTAATTTTCATGAAAAAAAAAAATATCCTCATTAATATTTAAAAATAAAAATTTTCTTGAATATATTTATACTAAAATTGCGCGATTAAATTATAGATTTTGTTTATATTCAAGTCGGGTAGGGTTTAGTTTGGGGTGTGTAATGGGAATCAATATTAGGTTTAGTTTATGTGTTAGGTTAGATTAAGTTGTTGAAACGTTTTCCATGTATATTCCCTTGAAACCGCAATATTATTCCCAAGGCTAGGAACAGTGTCTTGTCCACCCTAATGTCCGGATTTAGGTCTTAATCTTTAAGAATTTTAAAATTTTGCCTTATAATATGAAATATGGGGACCTCAGTTCAAATCCAAATTTTACATTTTGAAAAAAAAATTTTTTTTTTGTATGCAATAATTTTTTTTTTTTTAATGAAATTTAATGAAATTTGGGTTTGCTATTTAAAGTTTCGGTTGTATTGTAGTGAATGAGTTCGAACCCAAATTTTGCCTACATTGTATTTAAACATAAAAATAAGAAAATAGGTGAAATATTTTTATTAAATCAAAATTATATTAACACTATTAACAGAAAAAAGCAAAAATTAGTGTTTTGCCTCTCTCTAGGGGCCCAGAAAAGCAAGAAATTACAGTACAACTTTGTATTTTCATCTTTAGTATAAATTAAATAAACAAAATTAAATGAAAAAATCACTACAATTTTAATGATCATAATGATTTTAAAGTTTTTAAAATATAAATTTGTCAGAAATACCCTACATATTATGCATTTAAGCTTATTAATGTAAAGATTTAAGGTTTCATTGTGAAATTTTATAAAACTAGTTTGTTTTTACATTTTACAACATTATGAAGTTTGGAATTTATTTGAGACAATGAAATGATGAATGAATATTTTTCAAAATTATCAATTTTATTGTTGATATGTGAATATTTTCATCGTTTGTTCCAATTATATTTAGGTAAACGGCAATAATTCGGTCCCATGCATATAATTTGCTTCTAAAAAAATTTACATTAAGTTACAAATCAAAATTAAATAGGTTTTTAAATTATTTTTTTACAATTAAGTTGATTTTCGAGTCCACAGCGCTTCCGATATAATTTTGAATTTATTATTTAGTTTTTGTGGAGCATGAATAGTTCAATTTTTTCAGAGAATGTTGTAATTTCACCTAAAATTTAAGAAAAAATATATTTTTTATTATTGTGGTTCTATGGTTTTTCTTCAGAGTTAGAACAATGATTAAAAACATTTAAGACCGCTTTAGGTACATTCACTTAATACTCATTTTCTTGTTATTCCTTTTTTGAGGAAATAATTTTATATAGAGAGAAACTAAGTATGTTAGCAAATTATTAGAAAATGCAATTTTAAATAATATATACAATAATAAAGTTGGGCCAAACCAATGGTTTTTATTGTAGCACTTTTCTCTTCAACAAGTGAAAATAATGCTTTTAAATACAGTCTATGTACACCTCCCACACTATTAAAATTATTTTCATTCATAAACGAAACGATTGCATATTATATTTAGGATGAGCGATTTATGCAGTCTTTGAAATAAAGCAAAAATTAATATAAAGAGGGGTTAACATAATGCTCAATTTTAAGGGTTAATTGCATGAGCTAAGAAAAATAAAGATACTTTTTAGTGTCATGGAATTTACCGTTAGTTTTTTGTGTTTATAGAAATTTAAAAAAGCTTGTTGTTTTTAAAATATAAGGCGTCAAAAATTCAAATTTTACAAATTTCAAGATGCGATAACTTGAGAAGGGTTGGAGATGGGAAAAAATGTTCTTCTAACGAAATAAAATATTTATAAATATCTAAGAGCTGCTAAAATTTCACACTCCTGTAAGGTACGACGTAGAAGAAAAATGGTATCAAAAATTTGGGAAAAACGGATTTTAGATAACGATAAATTTTAACGGCCATTTCAGAAATGTTATGCAGCAATAGAGGAAGCCAGCCACTATTTTTCTGCTTTTACAAAATTTGAAAAATGATTATGGTTTCACGGCAATAAATAGTTAAAAAATGGCATCTTTAGGGTTTTAGGGGGGTATAACTTCTAGGGAGGGAGAAATAGGTAAAAATTTCCTTCTACAGAAATAAGATTCTAGTAAAGATCCATGTTCGTATAAAATTTCAGCTTTCTATCTTCAAAGGTGTAGAAGTTTTGTAAACATGTCCATAATAATTTGTTGATTCGTGTCTATAATAGGATAATATTCTTTTCCATAATATTCTTCTCCATAAGTTTATATTATAGCTTGTTTACGGGCTGAATTAGGTACACTAAAAAGATCAAAATAGAAACAGACTGAATTAAAAATTAAAAATTTTATCTAAAAATTTGTTTAAACCGATCGAAACCAATGTAGTAATAAAGGAAAGTCAAAGTAAGATGTGTTTTAGTCAGAAGTGTGAAAAATTGGTCGAAAATACAGCTGTTTACCTTATAAAATAAACTTAGAAGCAGTTTTTCTGGTCCAGATTCTTAGCTTTGTTTAATTTCAGTTGTTCCAACATTTTTTCTATAAAAATACATATTTCAAACTCCGTGTACAATACATGTCTTCTTTTTGGTATTAAAAATGTTTTGAAAATTGATTCCCGATGTAAATCTCTTAATATTGTTGTTATTGTTCAAAAAAGTTCAGTAAAACATTCCGAAAATTTTCATTCTTCTAGTTGTTATTTGCAGCTTTATGGTAAGAACTTATTCCATTAATTTTTTCTTAAATTCCTTCACATTAATTGGTGTAATTTTAGCTATTTTGTTATTAATTTTAAAATTTTGATTCAATTCTGATTATTTTTATAATATGTACAATATTTTTGATTGAAATTATAATTTTGACTTATGATGTTCATTCTGATTTTGAATTGAAAAGCAATTTTTAATTTTCATGAAAAAAAAAAATATCCTCATTAATATTTAAAAATAAAAATTTTCTTGAATATATTTATACTAAAATTGCGCGATTAAATTATAGATTTTGTTTATATTCAAGTCGGGTAGGGTTTAGTTTGGGGTGTGTAATGGGAATCAATATTAGGTTTAGTTTATGTGTTAGGTTAGATTAAGTTGTTGAAACGTTTTCCATGTATATTCCCTTGAAACCGCAATATTATTCCCAAGGCTAGGAACAGTGTCTTGTCCACCCTATGTCCGGATTTAGGTCTTAATCTTTAAGAATTTTAAAATTTTGCCTTATAATATGAAATATGGGGACCTCAGTTCAAATCCAAATTTTACATTTTGAAAAAAAAATTTTTTTTTTTGTATGCAATAATTTTTTTTTTTTTAATGAAATTTAATGAAATTTGGGTTTGCTATTTAAAGTTTCGGTTGTATTGTAGTGAATGAGTTCGAACCCAAATTTTGCCTACATTGTATTTAAACATAAAAATAAGAAAATAGGTGAAATATTTTTATTAAATCAAAATTATATTAACACTATTAACAGAAAAAAGCAAAAATTAGTGTTTTGCCTCTCTCTAGGGGCCCACAAAAGCAAGAAATTACAGTACAACTTTGTATTTTCATCTTTAGTATAAATTAAATAAACAAAATTAAATGAAAAAATCATTACAATTTTAATGATCATAATGATTTTAAAGTTTTTAAAATATAAATTTGTCAGAAATACCCTACATATTATGCATTTACGCTTATTAATGTAAAGATTTAAGGTTTCATTGTGAAATTTTATAAAACTAGTTTGTTTTTACATTTTACACCATTATGAAGTTTGGAATTTATTTGAGACAATGAAATGATGAATGAATAGTTTTCAAAATTATCAATTTTATTGTTGATATTTGAATATTTTCATCGTTTGTTCCAATTATATTTAGGTAAACGGCAATAATTCGGTCCCATGCATATAATTTGCTTCTAAAAAAATTTACATTCAGTTACAAATCAAAATTAAATAGGTTTTTAAATTATTTTTTTACAATTAAGTTGATTTTCGAGTCCACAGCACTTCCGATATAATTTTGAATTTATTATTTAGTTTTTGTGGAACATGAATAGTTCAATTTTTTCAGAGAATGTTGTAATTTCACCTAAAATTTAAGAAAAAATATATTTTTTATTATTGTGGTTCTATGGTTTTTCTTCAGAGTTAGAAAAATGATTAAAAACATTTAAGACTGCTTTAGGTACATTCACTTAATACTCATTTTCTTGTTAGAGAAACTAAGTAACTAGCAACTATATAGAAACTATATAGAGAGAAACTAAGTATGTTAGCAAATTATTAGAAAATGCAATTTTAAAATATATACAATAATAAAGTTGGGCCAAACCAATGGTTTTTATTGTAGCACTTTTCTCTTCAACAAGTGAAAATAATGCTTTTAAATACAGTCTATGTACACCTCCCACACTATTAAAAATATTTTCATTCATAAACGAAACGATTGCATATTATATTTAGGATGAGCGATTTATGCAGTCTTTGAAATAAAGCAAAAATTAATATAAAGAGGGGTTAACATAATGCTCAATTTTAATGGTTAATTGCATGAGCTAAGAAAAATAAAGATACTTTTTAGTGTCATGGAATTTACCGTTGGTTTTTTGCGTTTATAGAAATTTAAAAAAGCTTGTGGTTTTTAAAATATAAGGCGTCAAAAATTCAAATTTTACAAATTTCAAGATGCGATAAGTTGAGAAGGGGTGGAGACGGGAAAAAATGTTCTTCTAACGAAATAAAATATTTATGAATATCTAAGAGCTGCTAAAATTTCAGACTCCTGTAAGGTACGATGTAGAAGAAAAATGGTATCAAAAATTTGCATGTTCGTATAAAATTTCAGCTTTCTATCTTCAAAGGTGTAGAAGTTCTGTAAACATGTCCATAATAATTTGTTGATTCGTGTCTATAATAGGATAATATTCTTTTCCATAATATTCTTCTCCATAAGTTTATATTATAGCTTGTTTACGGACTGAATTAGGTACACTAAAAATATCAAAATAGAAACAAACTGAATAAAAAATCAAAAATTTTATCTAAAAATTTGTTTAAACCGATCGAAACCAATGATGTAATAAAGGAAAATCAAAGTAAGATGTGTTTTAGTCAGAAGTGTGAAAAATTGGTCGAAAATACAGCTGTTTACCTTATACAATAAACTTAGAAGCAGTTTTTCTGGTCCAGATTCTTAGCTTTGTTTAATTTGAGTTGTTTCAACATTTTTTCTATAAAAATACATATTTCAAACTCTGTGTACAATGCATGTCTTCTTTTTGGTACGAGTATTAAAAATGTTTTGAAAATTGATTCCCGATGTAAATCTCTTAATATTGTTGTTATTGTTCAAAAAAGTTCAGTAAAACATTCCGAAAATTTTCATTCTTCTAGTTGTTATTTGCAGCTTTATGGTAAGAACTTATTCCATTAATTTTTTCTTAAATTCCTTCACATTAATTAGTGTAATTTTAGCTATTTTGTTATTAATTTTAAAATTTTGATTCAATTCTGATTATTTTTATAATATGTACAATATTTTTGATTGAAATTATAATTTTGACTTATGATGTTCATTCTGATTTTGAATTGAAAAGCAATTTTTAATTTTCATGAAAAAAAAAAAATATCCTCATTAATATTTAAAAATAAAAATTTTCTTGAATATATTTATACTAAAATTGCGCGATTAAATTATAGATTTTGTTTATATTCAAGTCGGGTAGGGTTTAGTTTGGGGTGTGTAATGGGAATCAATATTAGGTTTAGTTTATGTGTTAGGTTAGATTAAGTTGTTGAAACGTTTTCCATGTATATTCCCTTGAAACCGCAATATTATTCCCAAGGCTAGGAACAGTGTCTTGTCCACCCTATGTCCGGATTTAGGTCTTAATCTTTAAGAATTTTAAAATTTTGCCTTTTAATATGAAATATGGGGACCTCAGTTCAAATCCAAATTTTACATTTTGAAAAAAAATTTTTTTTTTGTATGCAATAATTTTTTTTTTTAATGAAATTTAATGAAATTTGGGTTTGCTATTTAAAGTTTCGGTTGTATTGTAGTGAATGAGTTCGAACCCAAATTTTGCCTACATTGTATTTAAACATAAAAATAAGAAAATAGGTGAAATATTTTTATTAAATCAAAATTATATTAACACTATTAACAGAAAAAAGCAAGAATTAGTGTTTTGCCTCTCTCTAGGGGCCCAGAAAAGCAAGAAATTATAGTACAAAGTTGTACTGTAATTTTCATCTTTAGTATAAATTAAATAAACAAAATTAAATGAAAAAATCATTACAATTTTAATGATCATAATGATTTTAAAGTTTTTAAAATATAAATTTGTCAGAAATACCCTACATATTATGCATTTACGCTTATTAATGTAAAGTTTTAAGGTTTCATTGAGAAATTTTATAAAACTAGTTTGGTTTTACATTTTGCAACATTATGAAGTTTGGAATTTATTTGAGACAATGAAATGATGAATGAATACGTTTCAAAATTATCAATTTTATTGTTGATATTTGAATATTTTCATCGTTTGTTCCAATTATATTTAGGTAAACGGCAATAATTCGGTCCCATGCATATAATTTGCTTCTAAAAAAATTTACATTCAGTTACAAATCAAAATTAAATAGGTTTTTAAATTATTTTTTTACAATTAAGTTGATTTTCGAGTCCACAGCACTTCCGATATAATTTTGAATTTATTATTTAGTTTTTGTGGAACATGAATAGTTCAATTTTTTCAGAGAATGTTGTAATTTCACCTAAAATTTAAGAAAAAATATATTTTTTATTATTGTGGTTCTATGGTTTTTCTTCAGAGTTAGAAAAATGATTAAAAACATTTAAGACCGCTTTAGGTACATTCACTTAATACTCATTTTCTTGTTAGAGAAACTAAGTAACTAGCAACTATATAGAAACTATATAGAGAGAAACTAAGTATGTTAGCAAATTATTAGAAAATGCAATTTTAAAATATATACAATAATAAAGTTGGGCCAAACCAAAGGTTTTTATTGTAGCACTTTTCTCTTCAACAAGTGAAAATAATGCTTTTAAATACAGTCTATGTACACCTCCCACACTATTAAAAATATTTTCATTCATAAACGAAACGATTGCATATTATATTTAGGATGAGCGATTTATGCAGTCTTTGAAATAAAGCAAAAATTAATATAAAGAGGGGTTAACATAATGCTCAATTTTAATGGTTAATTGCATGAGCTAAGAAAAATAAAGATACTTTTTAGTGTCATGGAATTTACCGTTGGTTTTTTGCGTTTATAGAAATTTAAACAAGTAAAAACGTTTCAGTCGGTTTAAACCGATTGAATTATATATACCCTGCACCTTTCGTTATTGTGTAGCAATTACTCGAACCTGTGAGATCATTCTATAGAAACTTCACGGACATGTCTGACCTATCATTGGACATCCGACTGCCAAGTTTCATCAATCTGACCTTATAATTTTTCAAAATATTTAAAATTAGCTTTTGCAGTTGTATGGTAAGTACCTAAACCTGTCAAGCAATTTCATCAAAACTTCACAAATATATCTGATCTATAATCGGACACACAACTGCCAAGTTTCATGAATCTGCCTTTATTATTTTTCCAAATATTAAGAATAAGCTTTTAGACTTGTATGGGATCTACTCGAACCTGTTAAGCAATTCCACCACAACTTCAGAAATATGTCTGACCCATAATTGGACACATGACTGCCAAGTTTCATGAATCTGACTTTATTATTTTTCCAAATATTAAGAATAAGCTTTTAGACTTGTATGGGAGCTACTCGAACCTGTCAAGCAATCGCATCAAAACTTAAGAAATATGTCTGACCCATAATTCGACACACGACTGCCAAGTCTCATGAATTTGACTTTATTATTTTTCCAAATATTTGAAATAAGCTTTTGGGGTTGTATGGCAAGTACCCGAACCTGTCAAGCAATTCCGCTAAAACTTCACAAATATATCTGATCTATAATCGGACACACAACTGCCAAGTTTCATGAATCTAACTTTATTATTTTTCCAAATATTTAAAATTAGCTTATGGAGTTGTATGGCAGGTACCCGAACCTGTCAAGCAATTCCTCCAAAACTTCGGAAATATATTTGACCTATAATTGGACACATGACTGCCAAGTTTCATGAATCTGACTTTATTATTTTTCCGAATATAAAAAATTTGCTGTTGGAGTTGTATGGCAGCCACCCGAACCGGTGCAGCTATCCCATTATAATTTTTAGAGCATGTGTAGAATATAATTGGACACATGTATACAAAATTTTATATTTATAGCTTTATTAGTTTTTGAAATATTTAAAATAAACTCTTGGAGTTGTATGGCAGCTACCCGAACCCGTTGTCCGACTTAGTCCAATAATAATAGGGTGCGTCCTTGGCACAAAAGAAAAACTTGTGAAAGTTTGGTGTCGATTGCATTATTCGTTTTTGAGTTATCGTGCGATCGGACGGACGGACGGACGGACGGACGGACGGACGGACATGTCTAAATCGACGCAGAATTTTACGCTGAGCAAGAATATATATATATGTCCATACCGCAGATGACTCCTTCAAGTAGTTACAAACTCCATACCAAAGTTAATATACCCTTCACGAAGTGCAGGGTATAAAAAGCTTGTGGTTTTTAAAATATAGGCGTCAAAAATTCAAATTTTACAAATTTCAAGATGCGATAAGTTGAGAAGGGGTGGAGACGGGAAAAAATGTTCTTCTAACGAAATAAAATATTTATGAATATCTAAGAGCTGCTAAAATTTCAGACTCCTGTAAGGTACGATGTAGAAGAAAAATGGTATCAAAAATTTGCATGTTCGTATAAAATTTCAGCTTTCTATCTTCAAAGGTGTAGAAGTTCTGTAAACATGTCCATAATAATTTGTTGATTCGTGTCTATAATAGGATAATATTCTTTTCCATAATATTCTTCTCCATAAGTTTATATTATAGCTTGTTTACGGACTGAATTAGGTACACTAAAAAGATCAAAATAGAAACAAACTGAATAAAAAATTAAAAATTTTATCTAAAAATTTGTTTAAACCGATCGAAACCAATGATGTAATAAAGGAAAATCAAAGTAAGGTGTGTTTTAGTCAGAGGTGTGAAAAATTGGTCGAAAATACAGCTGTTTACCTTATACAATAAACTTAGAAGCAGTTTTTCTAGTCCAGATTCTTAGATTTGTTTAATTTGAGTTGTTCCAACATTTTTTCTACAAAAATACATAATTCAAACTCCTTGTACAATACATGTCTTCTTTTTGGTATTAAAAATGTTTTGAAAATTGATTCCCGATGCAAATCTCTTAATATTGTTGTTATTGTTGAAAAAAGTTCAGTAAAACATTCCGAAAATTTTCATTCTTCTAGTTGTTATTTGCAGCTTTATGGTAAGAACTTATTCCATTAATTTTTTCTTAAATTCCTTCACATTAATTGGTGTAATTTTAGCTATTTTGTTATTAATTTTAAAATTTTGATTCAATTCTGATTATTTTTATAATATGTACAATATTTTTGATTGAAATTATAATTTTGACTTATGATGTTCATTCTGATTTTGAATTGAAAAGCAATTTTTAATTTTCATGAAAAAAAAAAAATATCCTCATTAATATTTAAAAATAAAAATTTTCTTGAATATATTTATACTAAAATTGCGCGATTAAATTATAGATTTTGTTTATATTCAAGTCGGGTAGGGTTTAGTTTGGGGTGTGTAATGGGAATCAATATTAGGTTTAGTTTATGTGTTAGGTTAGATTAAGTTGTTGAAACGTTTTCCATGTATATTCCCTTGAAACCGCAATATTATTCCCAAGGCTAGGAACAGTGTCTTGTCCACCCTATGTCCGGATTTAGGTCTTAATCTTTAAGAATTTTAAAATTTTGCCTTTTAATATGAAATATGGGGACCTCAGTTCAAATCCAAATTTTACATTTTGAAAAAAAAATTTTTTTTTTGTATGCAATAATTTTTTTTTTTTAATGAAATTTAATGAAATTTGGGTTTGCTATTTAAAGTTTCGGTTGTATTGTAGTGAATGAGTTCGAACCCAAATTTTGCCTACATTGTATTTAAACATAAAAATAAGAAAATAGGTGAAATATTTTTATTAAATCAAAATTATATTAACACTATTAACAGAAAAAAGCAAAAATTAGTGTTTTGCCTCTCTCTAGTGGCCCAGAAAAGCAAGAAATTACAGTACAAAGTTGTACTGTAATTTTCATCTTTAGTATAAATTAAATAAACAAAATTAAATGAAAAAATCATTACAATTTTAATGATCATAATGATTTTAAAGTTTTTAAAATATAAATTTGTCAGAAATACCCTACATATTATGCATTTACGCTTATTAATGTAAAGTTTTAAGGTTTCATTGAGAAATTTTATAAAACTAGTTTGTTTTTACATTTTGCAACATTATGAAGTTTGCAATTTATTTGAGACAATGAAATGATGAATGAATACGTTTTAAAATTATCAATTTTATTGTTGATATTTGAATATTTTCATCGTTTGTTCCAATTATATTTAGGTAAACGGCAATAATTCGGTCCCATGCATATAATTTGCTTCTAAAAAAATTTACATTAAGTTACAAATCAAAATTAAATAGGTTTTTAAATTATTTTTTTACAATTAAGTTGATTTTCGAGTCCACAGCGCTTCCGATATAATTTTGAATTTATTATTTAGTTTTTGTGGAGCATGAATAGTTCAATTTTTTCAGAGAATGTTGTAATTTCACCTAAAATTTAAGAAAAAATATATTTTTTATTATTGTGGTTCTATGGTTTTTCTTCAGAGTTAGAACAATGATTAAAAACATTTAAGACCGCTTTAGGTACATTCACTTAATACTCATTTTCTTGTTATTCCTTTTTTGAGGAAATAATTTTATATAGAGAGAAACTAAGTATGTTAGCAAATTATTAGAAAATGCAATTTTAAATAATATATACAATAATAAAGTTGGGCCAAACCAATGGTTTTTATTGTAGCACTTTTCTCTTCAACAAGTGAAAATAATGCTTTTAAATACAGTCTATGTACACCTCCCACACTATTAAAATTATTTTCATTCATAAACGAAACGATTGCATATTATATTTAGGATGAGCGATTTATGCAGTCTTTGAAATAAAGCAAAAATTAATATAAAGAGGGGTTAACATAATGCTTAATTTTAAGGGTTAATTGCATGAGCTAAGAAAAATAAAGATACTTTTTAGTGTCATAGAATTCACCGTTAGTTTTCTGCGTTTATAGAAATTTAAAAAAGCTTGTGGTTTTTAAAATATAAGGCGTCAAAAATTCAAATTTTACAAATTTCAAGATGCGATAACTTGAGAAGGGGTGGAGATGGGAAAAAATGTTCTTCTAACGAAATAAAATATTTATAAATATCTAAGAGCTGCTAAAATTTCAGACTCCTGTAAGGTACGATGTAGAAGAAAAATGGTATCAAAAATTTGGGAAAAACGGATTTTAGATAACGGTAAATTTTAACGGCCATTTCAGAAATGTTATGCAGCAATAGAGGAAGCCAGCCACTATTTTTCTGCTTTTACAAAATTTGAAAAATGATTATGGTTTCAAGGCAATAAATAGTTAAAAAATGGCATCTTTAGGGTTTTAGGGGGGTATAACTTCTAGGGAGGGAGAAATAGGTAAAAATTTCCTTCTACAGAAATAAGATTCTAGTAAAGATCCATGTTCGTATAAAATTTCAGCTTTCTATCTTCAAAGGTGTAGAAGTTTTGTAAACATGTCCATAATAATTTGTTGATTCGTGTCTATAATAGGATAATATTCTTTTCCATAATATTCTTCTCCATAAGTTTATATTATAGCTTGTTTATGGGCTGAATTAGGTACACTAAAAAGATCAAAATAGAAACAGACTGAATTAAAAATTAAAAATTTTATCTAAAAATTTGTTTAAACCGATCGAAACCAATGTAGTAATAAAGGAAAATCAAAGTAAGGTGTGTTTTAGTCAGAAGTGTGAAAAATTGGTCGAAAATACAGCTGTTAAAGTTTTAAGGTTTCATTGAGAAATTTTATAAAACTAGTTTGTTTTTACATTTTGCAACATTATGAAGTTTGCAATTTATTTGAGACAATGAAATGATGAATGAATACGTTTCAAAATTATCAATTTTATTGTTGATATTTGAATATTTTCATCGTTTGTTCCAATTATATTTAGGTAAACGGCAATAATTCGGTCCCATGCATATAATTTTCTTCTAAAAAAATTTACATTAAGTTACAAATCAAAATTAAATAGGTTTTTAAATTATTTTTTACAATTAAGTTGATTTTCGAGTCCACAGCGCTTCCGATATAATTTTGAATTTATTATTTAGTTTTTGTGGAGCATGAATAGTTCAATTTTTTCAGAGAATGTTGTAATTTCACCTAAAATTTAAGAAAAAATATATTTTTTATTATTGTGGTTCTATGGTTTTTCTTCAGAGTTAGAAAAATGATTAAAAACATTTAAGACCGCTTTAGGTACATTCACTTAATACTCATTTTCTTGTTAGAGAAACTAAGTAACTAGCAACTATATAGAAACTATATAGAGAGAAACTAAGTATGTTAGCAAATTATTAGAAAATGCAATTTTAAAATATATACAATAATAAAGTTGGGCCAAACCAATGGTTTTTATTGTAGCACTTTTCTCTTCAACAAGTGAAAATAATGCTTTTAAATACAGTCTATGTAAACCTCCCACACTATTAAAATTATTTTCATTCATAAACGAAACGATTGCATATTATATTTAGGATGAGCGATTTATGCAGTCTTTGAAATAAAGCAAAAATTAATATAAAGAGGGGTTAACATAATGCTCAATTTTAATGGTTAATTGCATGAGCTAAGAAAAATAAAGATACTTTTTAGTGTCATGGAATTTACCGTTGGTTTTTTGCATTTATAGAAATTTAAAAAAGCTTGTGGTTTTTAAAATATAAGGCGTCAAAAATTCAAATTTTACAAATTTCAAGATGCGATAAGTTGAGAAGGGGTGGAGACGGGAAAAAATGTTCTTCTAACGAAATAAAATATTTATGAATATCTAAGAGCTGCTAAAATTTCAGACTCCTGTAAGGTACGATGTAAAAGAAAAATGGTATCAAAAATTTGCATGTTCGTATAAAATTTCAGCTTTCTATCTTCAAAGGTGTAGAAGTTCTGTAAACATGTCCATAATAATTTGTTGATTCGTGTCTATAATAGGATAATATTCCTTTCCATAATATTCTTCTCCATAAGTTTATATTATAGCTTGTTTACGGACTGAATTAGGTACACTAAAAAGATCAAAATAGAAACAAACTGAATAAAAAATTAAAAATTTTATCTAAAAATTTGTTTAAACCGATCGAAACCAATGATGTAATAAAGGAAAATCAAAGTAAGATGTGTTTTAGTAAGAGGTGTGAAAAATTGGTCGAAAATACAGCTGTTTACCTTATACAATAAACTTAGAAGCAGTTTTTCTAGTCCAGATTCTTAGATTTGTTTAATTTGAGTTGTTCCAACATTTTTTCTACAAAAATACATATTTCAAACTCCTTGTACAATACATGTCTTCTTTTTGGTATTAAAAATGTTTTGAAAATTGATTCCCGATGTAAATCTCTTAATATTGTTGTTATTGTTGAAAAAAGTTTAGTAAAACATTCCGAAAATTTTCATTCTTCTAGTTGTTATTTGCAGCTTTATGGTAAGAACTTATTCCATTAATTTTTTCTTAAATTCCTTCACATTAATTGGTGTAATTTTAGCTATTTTGTTATTAATTTTAAAATTTTGATTCAATTCTGATTATTTTTATAATATGTACAATATTTTTGATTGAAATTATAATTTTGACTTATGATGTTCATTCTGATTTTGAATTGAAAAGCAATTTTTAATTTTCATGAAAAAAAAAAATATCCTCATTAATATTTAAAAATAAAAATTTTCTTGAATATATTTATACTAAAATTGCGCGATTAAATTATAGATTTTGTTTATATTCAAGTCGGGTAGGGTTTAGTTTGGGGTGTGTAATGGGAATCAATATTAGGTTTAGTTTATGTGTTAGGTTAGATTAAGTTGTTGAAACGTTTTCCATGTATATTCCCTTGAAACCGCAATATTATTCCCAAGGCTAGGAACAGTGTCTTGTCCACCCTATGTCCGGATTTAGGTCTTAATCTTTAAGAATTTTAAAATTTTGCCTTTTAATATGAAATATGGGGACCCCAGTTCAAATCCAAATTTTACATTTTGAAAAAAAAATTTTTTTTTTTTTAATGAAATTTAATGAAATTTGGGTTTGCTATTTAAAGTTTCGGTTGTATTGTAGTGAATGAGTTCAAACCCAAATTTTGCCTACATTGTATTTAAACATAAAAATAAGAAAATAGGTGAAATATTTTTATTAAATCAAAATTATATTAACACTATTAACAGAAAAAAGCAAAAATTAGTGTTTTGCCTCTCTCTAGGGGCCCAGAAAAGCAAGAAATTACAGTACAAAGTTGTACTGTAATTTTCATCTTTAGTATAAATTAAATAAACAAAATTAAATGAAAAAATCATTACAATTTTAATGATCATAATGATTTTAAAGTTTTTAAAATATAAATTTGTCAGAAATACCCTACATATTATGCATTTACGCTTATTAATGTAAAGTTTTAAGGTTTCATTGAGAAATTTTATAAAACTAGTTTGTTTTTACATTTTGCAACATTATGAAGTTTGGAA